>NC_136966.1:2301597-2456597 GCF_032717465.1 Coenobita brevimanus | reverse complement strand
CCCGCAGCCATTCACCCTTCCTCCATTTCCCCATGTCAGTGCACCTCGCCGCATCACCATCAGTTCGACAACAGATATAACCTGACCACCTTGTATATTGTGATGTTCGTGTAGAAACTATAAACACCTATTAAATGTTAGGATTTCGATATGATTCACTGTTGTTTGCTTTAATTTCATAGGATGTCTACTATGAGGAGATTGCTGCAGTCGAATTGGAGGGACCTAAAAGCCATGCTCGGCATACCTCTTCACACCACACGTTGTTCCCATGAATCCTTCCTCCCTACTCATCTCACTATGGTGTGGAAAGGAGGGATACCTTTAACAATTATATATCCTCATGCCTGTCATTGCACCCATATGTATTGCTGCCGGGCATCAGTGTTGTTTTATTTTATTTTATTTTTGTCAACCATCACTTGTTTCTATGTAGTTCACGATACAGTAACTATTTTATGAAAAGGAGGGTCGGAATATCTAGGTAAGAAAACTGTGAAAGACGAAATAGAGACGACGGAAATTTTCGGCATTTAACCTTACATTATACCGACACATATTTGCTGCGTACTGTTAATTATACGAGGCTAGCTAAACTGATATCGTCAGATAGGAGTTTGGGCTTAGTAATACTGTGACCGAGAATGTCTGAGGGCTATATCAGACACTAACACGTTCACCAGTAACGATTGGACTATATTCAAATATGTGAGATGATAAACTACGGAAACTAAAAGTGCTTTAATATCAGTTCAAAATCACAGTAGTTGGCATCATTGCACATATGAAGAGTCTAACGGTAGCAGAATGGCTCGTATAATGGTCTAAACAGTGAAAGGCAAGTATTTTGCCATGCATCAAAACCACTGAATATCATCCAATCTGTATTGTGTGAGTCAGTAATACTGATTAATGAAAATAATTAATTAAATTATCATAAATATGTTGGTCTTGAATAGATATTGATGTTGAATCAATAGATGAGTTAATAAGAGCGTGCTGCCATGATGTGTCATTCATTGCCTCACATCATAAAATTATGTGATCAGGGATCCATAGATCTCACTCACACCTTCATAGAGCGTCATGGCAGCAAATAGAGAACAACGTCAAGGTGACAAACATGCCCTGCGAGGGAGGATAGTGGGAATGAGAGAGAGTGGCCTATCAACCTGCAATATAGCAGAGGAACTTGGCATTCACCGCACCACTGTATATCGTTGGCTCAAGAGGTGGGAGGCGGAAGGCAACCTGAGAAATCACCCTAACCCAGGACGGGTGAGAAAAACCACAGCTGAAGAGAATCAGCGTATGAGAGTATTTTGAAACCCATCCATTCAGCAACGCTGTGGCAGCTAGAGAACAGTTGCAGCTGGATGTGTCTGCGGAGACTATACGGCAGGGGATGAAGGAAATGGGCTATCGCCACCGAACACTAGCGATCAAACCCAGATTAACAGACCATCATCGGGAATTTCGGCTCCAATTTGCCCAGCGTTATGTGGAGGAAGGCTTGGACCACTGAGGGAGAGTAGTTTTCTCTGATGAGAAAACATTCACCTCCACATCTGATGGGAAACTTCATTGCTGAAGGAGAGACAATACGAAGTAATTATATATATACTGTGTATATATATATATATATATATATATATATATATATATATATATACATATTACATATACATATATATATATATATATATACTCTTTATATATATATATATATATATATATATATATATATATATATAATAGAAGTGTGAACATACGAAATAAAAACCAAAACGTGTCTTTATGCATTATATAACATGTCTTCTAGATATTATGAGAACATCTACTAGGTAGCTCGCAGCTGTTATGTGACTTCCAACGTGCGGGGATGGATTTTTCTGTAGGGGGTTGGACAGGTCACACAGACAGAGGATAGGTTCACTCCAGGTAAGTATTCGGAGATCCTTGAGGAAGTGATGATGCCCCCTGTCCGCTCCTACGCCCTCCCATATCCAGAGACCATTATCTTCATACAGGATAACAGCCCTGCTCACACAGCTAGGGTAGTGAAACGGTGGTTTGACGAACAGCGCCACGTTGATCTACTCTGGCCTAGCAACAGCCCTGACCTGAACCCTACAGAAAATTGCGGGCTAACATTGCGAATACGTGGGAGCCAGCACAGGAAAGAAAACCAGAGCAACTTATGCAACACATGACATCGGAGTGGCTAGTCTTGAGAGGGAATTCACAACCACGTGGCTTCCGTCCAAGAGCGCCTCCACAGTGTAATCGTGAAGACTTGTGGTTGGACAAAGTACAGAACTGTCCAGTAATATTGCTTCTTGCAACACTTCCTTGTCATGCCTTTTATGGAGCACATTTAATAACTCTCATGCATGTTGATATTTCTGTTTCCCTACTAATGTTAGTAAGTAAAACTGAAATGTATTTATTTACAATGGGATAATATGCAGAGGGTGGAAATATAAAACTTGTGCATTAAAGGCATGAAGAGAATGTGTATAAATACAAATAAATGTAAAGCAGTGGTTTGATTTTTGAGCTCATGGCTACACAGTGAATTACGAGAACGTGTTGGAGCCCCGATACACACTTTGCTGTGACTGATAATATCTTAGAGTATCACTGATCAAAGGAAAATACAGTATTAACCTTCACTGTGCCTAATGAAAGTGTAGGTATATTACTCATTAGCAACATTTATACATCTTGGTGAACGTGTTAGTGTCTGATGTAGCTCTCAGACATTCTCGGTCACAGTATTACTAAGCCCAAACTCCTATCTGACGATATCAGTTTAGCTAGCCTCGTATAATTAACAGTACGCAGCAAATATGTGTCGGTATAATGTAAGGTTAAATGCCGAAAATTTCCGTCGTCTCTATTTCGTCTTTCACAGTTTTCTTACCTAGATATTCCGACCCTCCTTTTCATAAAATAGTTACTGTATCGTGAACTACATGGAAATAAGTGATGGTTGACAAAAATAAAATAAAATAAAACAACACTGATGCCCGGCAGCAATACATATGGGTGCAATGACAGGCATGAGGATATATAATTGTTAAAGGTATCCCTCCTTTCCACACCATAGTGAGATGAGTAGGGAGGAAGGATTCATGGGAACAACGTGTGGTGTGAAGAGGTATGCCGAGCATGGCTTTTAGGTCCCTCCAATTCGACTGCAGCAATCTCCTCATAGTAGACATCCTATGAAATTAAAGCAAACAACAGTGAATCATATCGAAATCCTAACATTTAATGGGTGTTTATAGTTTCTACACGAACATCACAATATACAAGGTGGTCAGGTTATATCTGTTGTCGAACTGATGGTGATGCGGCGAGGTGCACTGACATGGGGAAATGGAGGAAGGGTGAATGGTTGCGGGGTTTAGGGTAGCGAGTTTGATCCCTGGTTAACCTACTAGAGCATTGCAGCCTACCTAAGCTGTTTTTTATATTCCAAATACGTTTGGATCGTTGGCCATAACATACACAAACAATACATCCGTTTATGTAGACAATGGACCTAGCGTATATATAACGATAAATGTGTTTAAATACAGAATGACTGCAATGACTGCCCTGGGGGTAATTTATCCGAGGTTGAGACCCCTACTCACGGGTGGAGCACTACAAGTAGAGTGCTACCAGATTCACAGTGTGGACACTGGCTGCTGTCAATATCACTTTGCAATGAAGTAGTTAAACTGCATCAAGTATTCGGTTATGAATCATGATACTAGGGGGAATAGTTAAGGTAGGTCCTTTAGCTGAGCATGCAATTGTTCTCTCTTATTTAAATTTAACTCTGTAACCAAAATGAAGAAATTATAAATGACATCGTACTGATAGAATATTATAAGACTTGCATAAACGATTTACAAATATGCATTGCTAGTGATGTTGAACTGGAATGGCCAATCTTATATCACTTACATATTACACTAATTTTCAGAGCGTGTGTAATTACCTAACGTCTCATATTAGCCCATTTCGTAAGGAAACCTTGCATCTCGATAGATACCGATACCAATTAGACAATGTGCCTCGGCCAGGTTCCGCTTCTTCAAAGGTCAAAATCACTCGAAACTAACCCCTGAAACACCATTCTCAATGCTAACACAATACCATAAGTTAATCGGTACTCATTGCTACGTGTTATTCTTGCTGTAACTGTAATTACAGCTTGCTTATTTAGTACATAGACATCATCTGTATACATTACTTCTTGCCACGTAGTTAATATTCAGAAATAAATAAGGGACAAAACATTTGTTCCGATACTGAACGCTTCAGCCAATCACGTGCATCCTTACAAAGGTTGTAGATTCTGAGTGATCCATTGAAAAAATACGAGTGTTTACTACGGAGCAGCTGCCAGATATCGCCACTCACCAGCATATTTGGTTGCACTTTCTTCTTGGCCAACTGTACCTTCGGCCAGCTGAGGAAGAGTCGTTGACTGTCTCTCTGAGTGGATATTCCTGTTATAAATGATAAGTCACTCAAAGCAGCATTATGTCAGGGTCAGTCCTGTATTGGTTTACTGAAGGACCGGAGCACTTCACTTGGGAGGAGGAAGGCCACTCCTCGACCACCCTGGTTTACAGCGGATGGCATGAGAGAACTCAAAGAGTCCAGTTCAATCATACTTTATTCACTGGAATCTGGAAGTCTACGAAGTTCGTTGTGAGGTCCACTAATCTACCCACGACACAACAACAGAGGCTGATCCCTCGCAGCCCCCACACCTCACCCGGCATACAGGCATAGGTACTAAAACTAATTAGTTCTTTTGTGATACGCAATGTTTAACACATTCAGATCTGATGTTATGGTGCTGGTGGGGTGTTTTTATGACGTGATAGGTCATATGAAAGAAAGGTGAAAACGGTGATAAAAGAATACACAGTCACCTGCTCACCTCTCTCTTGGGTGGACACAGATGTCCATAATAATAAAAGTGAGGAAGGTGTGACGAACCTTAAGTTTTGAAGATAATTTCTGGAGCCTGTAATAATATGGGACATGGCTGACATTTACGTATCGGTGCTGACTTAACTCTGTATTGCAGAATGCTGCCTGATCTATATAACATTACAGGTGTTCCATAAATGACCGTCGAATATTAGAGAGCTTGCTTACATCTTCTGCTCAGTTTTAATAAGACGACCGTGTCAGGGGTATATAAGTTCCTAATCCAACAATGCCACGACAGAGTCATGTTCATTATCACTCGGTCATCTCTGTGGGTGGATGGTTGCCGCGGACAATTGTGTGGGCAGGATAATGGCGAGGTGTGGCGTCACGTGACTGAACCCATTACACCAGTAGAGTCCGTCTGGCCCCACGTTTAAGGGTTATCGTTGTGTGTGTAACGCTGTATGGTTATATCTGACGTTGGATACCAATATTAGCTGTGTGTGTGTGTGTGTGTGTGTGTGTGTGTGTGTGTGTGTGTGTGTGTGTGTGTAGATTAAGAAAAAGAGTTGCTTAGTTACACAATTCACAGGCTTCACAGACCTTACGGTTCTAAAGAGGTGACGTGCTTTTTATACCAGTAAATTAACTAATCATACTCCATTCAGTTCAGTTACTGAAGCAACTGTGACTGAGAGTCTGTACAAGTCATCAAAGGAACAAGGACAAATGTGTGAAAATACATGAGACGACACAATACTGCACCCAGAAGAGTAGGATTAGATCACGCCAAGGCCTAAAAGGTGGGATGGAACCTAGAAGAGAGGGATTGGGTCTCGCCCGCGTCTAAAGTGTGGGATGGAACATGGAACAGAAGCATTAAGGCTTGTCAAGGCCTATAGATCTTTAGACCTTTTAATTCAACGACATACCAAACTGTCTCATGTACAGTCGCTCACAAAAATTCTTATGCTGTAGCTCTTGTTCTCTTCAGTTTTCTCCGTTGGCTAATATTTTCATGCTGACAAAAGCTTGGTTTTCTTTGTCCAAAGTTGATTATCTGATATGACGATACGTCCTTAGTTTGTGTAAAGTACACACAGTGACATTTGGGCGAATATTTGTCCTTGACTGTACTCCTCCACCTTGCCACTTCAGCCTTCCATCATGCAAACCCAGAATAGCAGATCAAGATATCTCCTGGTGCTGGATTAACTCTTAATTATGACTTGTGTCAAAGACGCCCAGGCAGACGAGGTCGTTCACAGCCATTAATATATGACATCGTATACTCGTGTGATGTATCCCAGGCCACAATGCAGTTCAGACTTCGCTTTGCATTCCACGCAAGTTTATCATCATAGTCATCGTTGCTGTCGTTGTCATCATCATCATCATCATCATCATCGTCATCACTTTCTACTTCCACAGCATAATCATTAAACAACATTTTCATTATTTAAGGAAGATATAAAGGATCTATCAGTTATTAAAGGTAAAACAAATCTGCAGGAGTTTCTGTAAATAATTATCTGATTTATATGTACATCAACCATAATTGTTATCATTCTCCTCGTCGTCATAGATATTATCCCCATATTCGAGGTATTGTAATACACTCTCAGTCCAGTCTCATTTCTCTCTCTCTCTCTCTCTCTCTCTCTCTCTCTCTCTCTCTCTCTCTCTCTCTCTCTCTCTCTCTCTCTCTCTCTCTCTCTCTCTCTCTCTCTCTCTCTCTCTCACACACACACACACACACATACACACCCCTGACTACCATAATAGCCCTCTATGACTGCCTGACTCCAGGCCACTAGAGAAAGTAGGTGCCGTTTTCTAAGTGGTTTTGAGATTTCGCAACCCCCCTTCCGCAGCAATGAATTCTGCAGCTAACAATGTATTCTGCAACTTACACCTCAAAATCCTCTTGTATGGTACTGATGCAAATTTGCTCCACGTTCAAGAGATATAAATAACATAGCACGATATAAATAACATAGTAACTTAATATGTAATGCACAAAATAAGTCGACCTGGAAGAGGAGCTACAAAGCCTCCTATGCCACTTGGAATATGGCTGTTGATGTCGCACTTCCTACTACCTAAGTGAATGTCGCCTTGACTTCATCTAAGGGGTGTAATTTATCGTGGTGTTTGTGAATGATGGGTATCGGGATGATTAAAGTGGCCGGGGTGCTTTATACCCACACTTAGACCCTTGTGGTATAGTCGCTGCGCGCGACTCTGAGGTCCTGCCCTGGCAACCTACCATTCAAAAGTGCGTCTGATTTCGTGTATATGAGACGCATGTGATTCGTGTATGATATGTGCGTGTATAATAATATTCGTGTATAGTATATTCGTGCATAATAAGATTTGTGTATAATATGTGCGTGTATAATAATACTCGTGCATAATATAATAAGATTCTTGTATAATATGATACGAAATCGGACGCACTTTTGAATGATAGGTTGCCATGGTACGATTATGACAACCTCAGAGTCGTGCGCAGCGACTATAGTTAATTACAACCAAGAAGCCTAACTACACGAGTCAGCTTCTGCACGCATTCGTAGAAGATCTTAACTGAAGTTCTTTCACCTTAAGGTGACCCAGATTTTCCTTCTTTTCTAGGTTATTTCGCGTAGCTCACTGGTAATAAAGTTAATGCTACGGCTTCACTTACATCCCACTGCATGTCGTGCGGTGCATCATGTGCTAATGTTAAACTGTTGTTACAGTTCAGCATTCGAGATGGAGAAACGGCAATTTTTGGTAAAGTTAAAATGAACTGCATTTTTATTTTTATTTATTTATTTTTTTTTTTACGCTCTCTAGTTTGGCTGTAAAGTGTTTGAGAGCTGAATGAGTTAGGGAAAAATCCAGAATAAACCATATTACATGTAGCTAAAGCTCATGAAAATCTGTGAGTGTCATCCGAGTAGAATTTAGTGTGAAGGTGGGTGGCAGTGAGGGTTGGCTGGGTAGACTTTAATGGCCGGGCTTAATGAACGCTGAGACTTTTTATGTTAATACATCTTGTTGGTCACCTGCCTATATTTCACTAAAGTGTTTGCATACGCCTTCAGAATCCAGCCTGGAAAATTTATGATACGAATCCACCTTTATTACGGGTATTCAATACTTTTAACGCCGCGATTAACCTACATTTTTTTTTTTTTTTACATTAACACTTTGAGGCCGAAAATCCAATGTATAGGTTAACTTTACGACAACCACACGATTCAAGTGAGCTGAGGAGAGCACTTTAGTTTTTTTTTTTTTTTTCCAAGATTCTAGCGCTCTTCTTACCGTGTTTAATTTTTATCAGATTGATATTAACCCTCTTAGCCCGAGGACGTAATCTACAAATTATTCTTTTTATTATCAGACAATAAATTTAAGCTTGGGAGAACATCCTAAAAGTGAAGGGGTTAATGCAGGCTATATGCAGCTTCTCCAGCAGGAGAAGTCTCTCGTAATTGAATCAGATCAACCAAGACAGCCTGTGAGATTTTTAACGAATACTGTTTGCTTTTCTTGTGTAATTACTGTAACTTGCCTGTGATTGACATTAACGACGAATGTGTTGTCAGGCTCCAAAATTATGAGGTTCCATTATGGGTTAGGGATCAAGTAGCCCAGATTAACCCCTTCAGTCCGATGGTATCTTTTGCATTTTTAATCTGGCTACCATCAGACGAAAGTATTGAGTTGAAGGGACAGCTCTTATAATAATGGAGTTAAGGAGTTGGTTACGAAAATGTTCTTTCTTGAACTGAATGAAATGTTGTAGTGACAGCAAGAATAAAATATTCAAGAGGCCCTTATAGTGATTAACATTAAAGGTGCAGTGGTAGATAAGTTTTAGAGATATGAGATCACATTATGAATTACTCCTTCTTCATAATATTGCATAATGCAGGATTATGAACAATGTTTCATTAATTCTTTTCTGTCAATAAATGGAATGTTTTTCTACTGTTCTTTTTTTTTTATATTTCACCTTCACATAAATTTTAGCATACACAGCGAAGATGATGGTGATGATGTTGACGTTAGTAAATTATGCCTCTCCCCATACTCACTTTATTACCCTTTCTGATCACAATTTCTCCCAAACAGAAGAAAATAAATGAAACTTGATGATCGTGCTGTGTGATGGGCATGCAATGACTATGTGTCTATTAGGGAGAGGCTGTGGCTGAATCGGTAGAGACATGGCCTGAGGTCCAAATGGACCCAGGTTCTAATCCCGGCTAGGTTAGAGAACAGTTTAAGGATTTGAATTTCATAAAGCAGACTTTACCGATCTCGCAGAAGACCCTCCGACATTTCGTAAAGACATCCCCGCTAATACCAATTCACCAGTCCAGCCTGAGACGGACCTAGAATGAATTCAGTATGAGCAGTGGGTGTTAACACCGAAGTGGTGACCTGTGAAGTTGTATGGTATGTAGGAGGATTACTGGGTCCTGGGAAGTGGTTGTGAAGTATATGCTCAGAATCGGGCGGATAAAAAAAATGTATCTATCTATATTATTCTATTTATCATTCTCCATACAGTTGTTCATATATCTGTCTACACATTTATCTATCTACCTAATAATTTTTCCATGTATGTATCCAGTCATCTAGTCATCCCTCCATCCATCTATTACTCTGTCTATGGTGGGTTATAAGGATGCTTAAGAGTAGCAATCTATTACCAGTATGGGGCTGCGCTGACAGGGAAGCTGCACACGGCGGTGCTGTGCACCCTGGGTAGAGCAGCTGCGGCGTCCTTCTGGGAGACTAACTTCATCATATTTTCCCACACCTTATGGTAGGAGGGACCTTAGTCAGACCCTGTAGAGGCGTTGTTTAACACGGGGGGGGGGGTACATAAAAAAAAAAAGTTGTTTACCTGCGTTCGACGGGCCTGCTTGGCCAGACAGACCAGGGTTAAGCATCATCAGCAAACACTATGGGGTCGGTAATGATGGCAAGACTAGACTGCATTGGAAAAAAAAGGGATGGTGGATGAATGTTAGTGCGGTATGTAAATAAGTAGCTATTGTTTACATATCCATCTCGGCCTACTTATCTCTCTACCTGTACATCTAGTTATCTCTGCCTTACTGTCCAGCTAGCCATCCATTCATCTCTTCTGTCAGTCCAGAACTCAGTCTATGCTCTGTTTATCTTATGCTGTCTTAATCCAAATAAGCGTATCTATTACCCCCCTCCCGCTTTCCCTCTGTGTCTGTCTGTCTGTCTGTCTGTCTGTCTCTCTCTCTCTCTCTCTCTCACAACTTCAGTCAATGTAAATACTCTTCGTAATAGCGAGACATATTTATCATAATCTCTTCAGTAATGTGATTTCATAAGCTTATTATTCTTGGCGCATTGGAGGAATTCAACTCAGAGAGTTTTCCTTACATGAATATACATGTTAGTATTCTTTTACTTTTTTACGTATCCTACTCCAGTCGCAGACGTGACACTCTATTCCCTGAGGTCCTGCTATCGTTCTCTGTGCCACACACTTTCGCATGTCATCACTTCGCCTCTAATACCTACTACTGGTATTGACAACATGCTCGGGCTGTCTCTTTCAGGACTGATGTGATGGCATTAGAGAGTGATTTTTATTACATGTCGGTGGGTCTAATTGATGTTCAGTAAAGTCTGTTTTAATGAAATTCATGCTATTCCACTGCTCCCTGCCCCAGCTATGGATTGACCTTGTGTCCTTTCAGACCGTTGTCCACTGTTCTGTCCACTCCACATCATCCCGCACACGAACTGCAAACGCAAAAGCACTAAATGCAGGACCTTCAGTGACCTTCCATTAATGCCAAAGGTGTCATGTTGTGTGGTGCGGTGTGTGAGGGTGATGTGGCGTGAGAGGGTGGTGTGGTGTGGTGTAGTGTGGGAGGGTGATGCAGCGTGAAAGGATGGTGTGGTGTGGTGTAGTATGGGAGGGTGATGCGGCGTGAGTGGGTGGTGTAGTGTGGGAGGGCGATGGGGCATGAGTGGATGGTGTGGTGTGGTGTAATATGGGAAGGTGATGTGGCGTGAGAGGGTGGTGTGGTGTGAATTATTATGGTGTGCTCTTATCT
This sequence comes from Coenobita brevimanus, assembly GCF_032717465.1. NCBI lineage: Eukaryota > Metazoa > Arthropoda > Malacostraca > Decapoda > Coenobitidae > Coenobita > Coenobita brevimanus. Next base: position 2,445,546 of record NC_136966.1, on the reverse strand, counting down.
ATTGTGGCTTCGATAAAGTCGTATTTGAAAATCATAAGCAAGAGATATAGGAATAAGGCAGCTCTTAGATATGCCTCTGCATATTAAAATAACATTTTCGTATTGACTGTGTTCAAGTACAAGCCCTCCTCCAAAACTAACATGCTACTATATTTCCATTCCCCTCCCTTAGCAAAGTACCTCCTCAGTGGCTATCTCTTATGTCTCTCTAACCCATCCAGTAAAAAAAAAGAAAAGTTGAATGAAGTTGTCCAAAAGCAGCAAGAAAAATGCCCTTCTGGTACTAACGTTATTGTAACCCCTCTTTGACAATCGCCGCACTATTTTTTTTTTTTTAATGCAAGAATGAAGGAACCAAAGGCCAGGAGTCCCCAAACCTTTCCTTACAAGAAAAAACAAAAACAATACAAAAGAGAGCCAAATTCAAGATCCGTTCATTTCGAGATGCCTGGACACACTGCGTTTGAACGACTGGAGATCATAGGAAGTAGGAAATACAGACAGAGGAAGACAGATCCAGAGTTGACCTATTGCATAAATGAAAGACTGGGAGTAATGGTTAACTCTTGCTTTAGAGAGTTGGACAGAAAAGGGATGAGAGTTCATTGCTAGACGGGTGCTACGCTCACGTCTTAGAGGTGGTGGGATGCAAGCACACACTTCAGAGGAGCAGTGACCATTGAAGTAGCGATAAAAAAGAGATAAAGATGCAACAGGGAGGCGAAGAGACAGAGGTTGAAGGGAGTCAGTAAGAGGAGGAGAGTTGATGAGACGAAAAGCCTTTGGCTCCACCTTATTGAGAAGAGCTGTATGTGGAGAGCCTCCCCATACATGAGAGTTGTACACTAAACAGGGGCGAACAAGACCAGTGTATGAAGTCAACAACTTTGCAGGGTAAAGATGGTACGGAGTCGGCTTAGCACACCTAATCTCTTGGAAGCAGATTTTACAAGAGATGCAATACGATTTTTCCAAGATAAGTCCCGAGTGAATGAAACCCCAAGCATGTTCAAGGATGATACAGGATTGAGCTGGATATTATTAAACCTTAGAGGGTAATCCTGTGGAAGATTGGGACGGGTTGATAGGTGTAAAAACTGAGTTTTTGATGCATTAAAAACAACAAGATTATTTTTACCCCAGTCAGAGATATGAGCCAAGTCAGACATTAAGTGAGCCATTGCCTCATCCCTTGTTTGTTGAAGTAACTGCTGAGATGAACGTTGCGGGAACCGAATAGAGAGGTGAAGGGTGGAATCATCAGCGTGCGAGTGGATAGGGTTAGATGTACAGCTTACAAGGTCATTGATGAATAAAAGGAAGAGAGTTGGTGATAGGACAGAGACCTCAGGAACACCACTGTTGATATGTATCTATGCCCGTGATGACCCCTCTTCTTCGTGGCTTTTTCTCCCTCCTTTCTCATTATTTTCTGCACTGGCGTGAATTACGACGCAATATTTCTCTTATATCCACGAATTGGAAGGAAAAAATGTAATGGTTATTCCAGAACCGCGCTTTCCTTTCCCCTTTCCATCCATCAGCACACACACACACACACACACACACACACACACACACACACACAACATTTATTTTTCTCCTCGTATTCACACCAGCTTGCTTTTCCCTCTACCTTGTTTTTCTCCATTCTTTCTATCAAAATTATTTTCCTCTCTCTCTCTCTCTCTCTCTCTCTCTCTCTCTCTCCAGTGTAGTGGATCCCATAAAAGCCCCTATGAATCGACTGGGTTCACGGCCAGAATTTTCGGGGCGTCTGAGGTGGGTTATAAAGAGTAGGGGGGGGGGAGAATCTAGGAATTTTCAAACCAAAGGATACTCATAGAGAAACTGAAGCCTGTTCGATCCCTGGCCGGAGAAAGGAACAATTTGGTGACTTAAATTTTGTTAAAATAGGTTTCACTGTTTTCCCTTAAGTCTCGTTGACATATAACATTACACAAGTCCTGAATGGGATTTTATCTTGCTATAAATTTGTAGTTATTTTTACTAGTTTTTCATTTTTCCAATGTACTGTACTTACTTTATATCAGAACATGTATCTTCATTAATAACCACCGCTTAGTGGAAATAAATAATCTGAATTAGAATTTAATTTCTCCCCGTCTCCCTCCTCTCTAGTCTCTTCCTCCTCCTCCTCCTCCTCCTCTTCTTTTTCCTTGTTCTTTTTTTCCTTCTTCCCATTCCCTTATATCTTCTCTCAGCTTTCCCTGGGCGCACAGCTGTCTCCTTGTTTACGTTTGTGGTGAGCAGGGCGTCAAGTATTCATATGGCTGTCTTTTATCTGTTTGTTCACTAATGGACTCCTCACTCTTCTTTACTCTGGGTTTCCTTTGATTTCTTTTTCATTTTCTTCTGTTTTCCTACCTTTCTTCATCAATCTTTCATTTGTCTTACCTTTGTAATTTTTCTTCACTCCTTTTTTTCACACGTTTTCTCTCACTAATGCATTTTTATTTTTCATTTCCTCTAAATTTCTTTTTATATTTTCTTATCCTCTTTCATTTTCTTTTCACTTTCATTCTTCCTTTCCATTCCTTTTACCTTGTTTAGTCCTTGTTAATATTCTCTTCGTTTTTCCTCTTTTATTTTCCTCCTTTTCTCCTTCGTTTCTTCTGTTCACTTGCCATCTCACTACTCACCTTTTCCCTCTCTCCACAGTCTTTTCCCTCCCTTCCTTTCACAGTCTTTTCTTTCTTTCATTCATATTCTCTTCGATACTTATTTCCCTTCCCTCTGTGTCCTTTTCTCTCTGCTTTTTCCCATGTTCTTTTCTCCACAACCTCTTCCCCAACACCCCTCAGCATCTCTTCCCTTTCTTTTTTGCATTATTACACAACTTCGCTCTTCCTTTCCTCCTTTCCTGTTTATTTTCTCTTCCATTCCTCAGTTCTCTGTTAATCTCCGTCTTCTTCCCTCGTTTCATTTTTCCCATACCTAGTCTCTTATATTTCTGCCATGCTTCTTTCCTTGTCTTTCTTTTAGTTATCTTCCTCCCTTCCCATCCTCCCTTCTTTCTTTCCTCTTCTTTCTCTCATGCTATTTCCTTTCTTTCTCTCGCCACTTCATCTTCTCCTCCCTCTCTTTTATCTATCTTTCAGGCCCCATCCCCCCCCTCTCTCTCTCTCTCTCTCTCTCTCTCTCTCTCTCTCTCTCTCTCTCTCTCTCTCTCTCTCTCTCTCTCTCTCTCTCTCTCTCTCTCTCTCTCTCTCTCTCTCTCCCCTTCTCTCCTCACCCTCTATCGTCCTTCTAATGGCCTCTCTCTTCCTCTTCCCTCCAGTCCGCCTCTCCTTTCCTTCTTTTCCCTTTTTGTTGCGCCTCGCTTCAATCTCCCTTCTTCCCTTTCCTCCTTACTGTTATCGTCTCGCTGTTCCCTCTTCTCTCCTCTCCCTCTCTCCTCCCCTTACCTCTCTGTCTTCCCTCTCTTCTCCTCTGTCTCTTTCTTCCTCACTTTTTCCACCCTCCCTCTCTTCATCATATCCCCTCCCTTCACCCGTACGTCACATTGTTTGTTTTACCTGCTTTATATATGCGGCATCAGATTCGCGGCTCAAAAATAAACAAAGCGTGGGTGACGCCTTGATGTTTTAATTGGACAAGACGCCACCAAGGCCAGTGAAAGGGTAGATGGGGTTAAATACATATACCTATATCTATTTCTATATCTATCTATCTATCTATACGGTATATCTATATATATATATATATATATATATATATATATATATATATATATATATATATATATATATATATATTATTAGGTATGTTGAAAGGTAGAAACATAAATAGATGAACAGATAATTCAGGTTAAGTAATGTTAAGTAATGTAGCTGAATAAAATCAACTGGACTGAACTCTTAGGCTTCGGAGGATGATTTAGCTATTCAGCTCTAAGCCAAATGGTTTGTTCGGTCTAATGGCAGACGATTTTTTTCCACTAAGGAACCTCTTGAGGTCTGATAGTTAAGTAATTATCTCGATCTAGTCAGAAAACCTCTAAGCGTGCATTAAATGCTAAAGAATTAACTGCAATAAATATCAGTATGTGAAATTGCATGTATTTATGAGTAACAGCAACTGAAGATTAGTACTGAGTGAGGAAGTAGTGATGGGGAGTGAGGAAGGTTAACAGGAGGGGAAGAAAAGATAAATGTGTGAGGGGAGGCAGGGAGGGAAAGACTGAGTCGGTGTTTGAGCTGAGGGTGGGAGAGAGTAAGCAAGGGAAAGATGTTATTGTGGGATAGGTGAGAACATGTGTACGAGATGAGTGAGGGTGAGAGGTGAGGGAGGGTGTGTCACGGGGTTTTTATAATATCAGGGTAATTTTAATATAAATACTTAAATATTATTTAAATTGATATTAATATTCAATAATATTAAAGAGCAGGGACAATGATTGTCTTGCTAAATCGTGCAACGATTCTCTAAGAACGAGAATTTAAAAACTTTCTCAACAGTACACAGCAGAGACTAATTACTCACAATTGCTGAATTACTGTACTGTTAGCCTCTGGAGAAAGTTACTTCACCCCTGACAATAAATAACTAATACTAATAATAATATCAGGCTCTTGCTGATGCTTTAACTCCTATCTGGCACAACGGATTTTAAGTTAATACAACAAGACTGGTCTAAGTACCAGTTATGAAGCCAAACGTTTATGCAAGCTAGGAGCTATATGGAAAATAAGCTTAATTTGGAGAAATGAAACAAGATTTTACTTTACATTAAGCTCAAGAAAAAGAACTGTTAAATTTATTGATTACAAAAAAATAAATTTAACGTTACAATTCAAATCAAATTAATGAGACGCACTCACTCACTCACACAAAAGCTAAATACTTACGCCTAGAAAAAAACACCTTAACTAAACTCTTAAGACTAGCGAAAACAAGAAGGAAATACTATAGTCGATGAATGCTGCGTATCACCCAAGCTGAACTAAGGATGGGAGTACTGAAGAACTGTGAAGTGGAGTTTGGGTACTAGCTGACCTCTCACACTGCTGGCACAGGACCTCTCTCCGTCACAGCAAACACTAGACTGACTTCAAAATACATTGTATGGGCAGGACGCACAAGCCACCGGAAGAAGGCGTGGCTAACGGTTGGCAAGCAGAGACGAACGATAAAGAAACAATTGTATCGCTCAGTAGAGCACTTAGTGACGTGCATTAAATCGGTCACTTTTGAAAGTGACGAATGTTTTGAAAAGTATACTCCGAAATGGAGAGAGAAACGGTTAACTGAGCGATACACAGTGAGTTTTCCACTAATAGTTCGTGGCTTCTCACAAAAGGGAAATGTCGCAAATTGATTCGTGACAGGGTGCGAGAGATTATTATGAGATTTAACTGAACGTGCACTGTTAGTACTCAAGAGTTGAGTATGAATGTTGGAGGTGAAAGAGAAATGTCAGGTAGGACGATGCTAGTGGTAAGGTAGGAGAGGTAGGACGAGGTGGATATGTATGTGTATGTGTGTGTGTGTGTGTGTGTGTGTGTGTGTGTGAGAGAGAGAGAGAGAGAGAGAGAATATGGGTCGGATGCTCACGGTTAACCAGCTCCGCATAAGGAAGGAGGAGATAAAGGATGATTACAAAAACTTTAAATGCATTTGTTTGCAAAAGCAACAAGAAGATGGCATAACTTTCTTTCAGTTAAGTCGTCCTGTCCAAAGAACGCTGTTTCACTGAATGCAGCTAAGGGAGGTGACATATGAAGAGTACCTGCGCGAGTGTGTGTCTGACTATTTGAGTGACGTATGTGTGATTGTATTAATTATGTGTATGCACGTGTCTGTGCGAGTGTAGGTGTTTGCATGTGAGTATAAGTGAATGTGAGGAATTCTGTGTGTAGATCCATGCTTTTAATAGTATTTTAATAGGCTAACGTTTGTATAAATGTATGATAGTGTACTGTGCCGCTTAATTTAAACCCTTGTTCCCTTATTTAAAAAAGAAAGAAAGAAAGAAAAGAAAAACGGAGGCTGAGAGTTTGCAGAACTTGCTCCTTCCAGTTATTGTTGAATAAAAGAAAGTGTCAATCCATTTATTTCGAGATGTCTGGACAAATTGCATTCAAAAGACTCCAACTTATAGACTGTGGGAAAAGTAGGCTGTGCAAGATATTTCCAAAGTTGACCAGTTTATACATGAAAGGCAGGGATATCAGTTACTGCTTGCATGATAGAGTTAGGAAAGACATGGCCTAACGACGTAAAGCAAAACGGGTATTGCATACCAGCCATAATGGGAGAAGGATGCAAGCAGAGAGTTTTAAAAAGCGGTGATCAAAGTAGGAGGAACAGACTAGCAAGAGACATGCAATACTCCTGCTAAAATAGAGTTAATGCGTGACGGGAAGTTGATCGGATGAAAAACGTCTGATTCCACTCTGTAGTCGATGTTGTGTATGCCTCCTCCCTCCCCCCCATACACACACACAGTCTTTCATATACAGGGGCATTCCACAAAGAATTAAAAACAACATTAAAACGTCATAAAGATTCACTCTTTCACCAAGTACTCCGAGTTTCAAGCAATGCATCTGCACTGCATGAGAAACAAGACAATTAAACTTTAAAAAAATGGAATATTGGTCCCACAAACAATGGTAAAATCCAATCACGTTTTAACACACAGTTACGAGTATCCCCTGTCACAAAAGCCGAATAACCTCTCTCGCTAAATCCCTCAGAACTTTGAAATAATCAAGGCAAATGCACGAATAATACGCAAGAACACCTTTGGCTTTTTCATCCTTGCATTAAAAAAAAATATGTCCGCACACACACACACACACACACACACACACACACACACACAAAAGCACACACGCGCGCACGCGCCTCCAATACCTGCAACCGCGCTCACCCTTCAATCAGAGCACATTTTCCGGGAATATGCCAGTTAAGGAGGATATGGCGTGCATACCCCCGGCCCGTGTACTGTACCTCCATCTTAAGTATGAGTTCATGGACTCTGATTTTCCCCCTTAACTGTTGGCTCCTCCACCCTCCATCCTCCACCCACAGCTGTTTATCCTTGGCATATTTTCATACCTGTAGCCCCCACCTGTTCCTGGTATTCTTCTTTAGTAATTTCTAGTAAAGAAACCTGTCTCCAACACCAGATAGTGAAAGCACAGGAAAATCCACCCTATAAACCTCTTGTTACCACCCACCCAGCCAGTCAGCAATGTATACTTACCAGAGAAGCGTTAGGCTTGGTTTTAAGCGACAGAACGAAGGTACTGCACTCGGGGGGCGGCTAGCCTGCTTAAACACATGGGCAAGATTCCTACACAGTCTCCTCACACTACGCTTAGTCAATGGGAGGTGCCAAAGGTAGTACCGTCATTCTGCTAAGCTCCATCCACTATCCTAACTAAAAAACGGGATGCTCTTGTATCCATGACGTCATATTCCTTGCCTACTCCTCCAGCCGATGGGAGGCGCCGAACTCGTTATGCCACGCCCTTAAATTTCTCCCATTATTACACACACACACACACACACACACACACACACACACACACACACACACACACACACACACACACAGACGGAGGCACAACAACTTTCAGCATTAATTATAAAACTCTTCCCATTTTCTTTTCCTTTGTTTTCCACATATCTTTTCAAAAGCAGTGTATTCAGCTGTGATTAAAAGAAGCCTAGCCACACTTCGAATATAAGAGGTTGTTCGAGGGTTTTCCATCTATATGATGATGTTGGTGATGATGATGGCGATGATGATAAAACGTTGCCAGGACGCTGGCTAATTTGTTTTAATCTGGATTGACTATGGTAGACCAGCCTCAGGCCTCGGAGGTACCTCAGTGGAATAATTCTTGAATTCTTGTGATCTCTGATATTTCATTGTAAAGAACTAATGATCTCTCTCTCTCTCTCTCTCTCTCTCTCTCTCTCTCTCTCATCTGGAGAGCTGATGGTTTCCTTTGTGTGCATAATCATTACCCTCAACCCTCTCACCCATCACAGACGTTTTTCATTTTTTTTTCGTGTGTATGGTTATCATAAACGTATCCTTCTACCTGTCACTGATATTCCTTCAAAAGCATCATCCCCGACACACAGATGCAGTCCTGTTATTTGATAGCGTCCACTTCCCACTATAAACCAAGAGAAACTTGATGTGCTTCCTTGCTCATAGATGCCTATATCTTTGTCATGATGCGTCAGGGAAGTAAGTGACGAACATGCCCTAAGCGTGAAGTAGATACAGTGAACCAGTAGACGAACTTTCTTCTCCGACTTTACCCACGCCTAATATTTCTCCATAATAATGAACCTAACACCCTTTCACCCACTGGTTATACTGTATTTTTAATACAATCACCCTCGCATTACTTTGCCCACCCCTGATATTACCCTAAAATAATGATACTCTTCCCAACCAGTTCATTAGCCTTTGATATTCCACTAAAATAAAATCCCTGCCACCCATCCCGTCCTCTCTCCCTTGCCCCTTTTCTCACCATCAACCCCTTTTCCCTCGCCCTTTTCCCTCACCCTCCAACCCCATCCCTTCCCTCAAACCCATGCACTCAAACACACCTCTCTTCCCCACATCTCCATTCCGACAACTTACCTCCTTCCTTCACCTCTATCCCCCATATTCACCCCCACTCCCACTTCTCATACGCTTTCCTCCCCTTCTTCCTACTCCCTTTCCTTCCCACATCCCTCAGCCACTTCCCTCCCCAAACCCCTACCCTTGCCCACACCCAACGTCACCCACCCCCATTCCTAACCCCCAGCCTTTGCCCTTCCTCCACCACATTCCCTTCTCCACCGCTTCCCACACCATCACTCCTTCCCTCCCCGAACCTTTATCCCAGCACACGGTATTCCTATATAATCTTCAACCCCCCCTCCCCATTCCCCACGAATAGGCCACCTCTCTCTCTCTCTCTCTCTCTCTCTCTCTCTCTCTCTCTCTCTCTCTCTCTCTCTCTCCGGTAAAGTTCCAAGCCCTTAGTTACTGAGCCCAGTCTCACTGAATGAAGGGAAAGAAATATCTGGATTAAACGGGATTTGTTGGCCGGAATTATCAGGAGACCAGGAATTTGTAAGATTAGCTGGGTATAGTGGTCGAGCAATACGGAAATCATCGTTTAATTTTGGGATGTCTTACCTATTTGGTGCACGATGTCGTCGAAGAAAGATCTGGTTCAGATACACGATTATAGAACTCATTTACAAGCCGAAATGAAAATGTGTGGCAGCAAACGCATCAACAATAAGAAATATTGAATAAAAGAATGTACTAAAAGCAGGGTTCCCTAAAGTAAGCTGCTGCCACCGATGGTATCATTTACTTCTTTATGCACTTTTACTTCTTTGTGCACATGGCCCTTGATTCGGGTTACTGGATCAGGGTACTAGTCCGAAAACCTTAACTAATGGGGAGATGGTACGCATCTGTCTGTCTGTTTGTCTGTCTGTCTCTCTCGTGCAAAGGCCTGGATGTGTTTTTCGGATGGATCATCGGTATAAATGAATAATACCGGGAATCGTATCTATAAACTCACCTGTACTTCATATGTGAACTAATAGTTTTTATTTTCTTCCAATCGTTAGGCTACCAAATAGTTGATAGCCTAATTAGAGTTAATATTTAAGTAAAAATGTACTACCTGGCAGACAATATCCGACAGTAGTAAGGCGATACGGAAACTTTAGTTGTAAAAATTGTTGAGAGAGAGAGAGAGAGAGAGAGAGAGCATTTTCTTCCCCAGTTGTTAGAGCGGCTTGTGCAGTGTGAATACTTGGTTAATAAGATGTAATTAGCCGGGAATAATTTATGCTGCAGGGTTGGCTGCACATAACGCTGCTCAATAACTCAATATTAGCCTTGTAATTACTGTGGTTCCTCACTGCAAAACTGAAACGTCTACTCCTGACCCAATTAGCACACCCAAGTGAACCATTGATACTGATGATCTCTCTCTCTCTCTCTCTCTCTCTCTCTCTCTCTCTCTCTCTCTCTCTCTCTCTCTCTCTCTCTCTCTCTCTCTCACGTAGGGTAAGGCACTATAAACTTGACGTTATAATATACAGTTGGGCCTGATACAGATCTCATTAATTTGTTTTCGTAACAAAATTTCAATGAGCACACTGTTAGGATATATCTAGTCATTTTTTGCTGTCTGTTACCTTCATTATTTGAAACGCAATGTGCTCAGGAACATCGAGATGAACGATCTGCTTTTCCTCTCTCCCTTTTTCTAGTTTTTCTGGAAAGGAATTATTTTTGCTGGCTGCCGTCCTTTGGGTCTTTCTTTTTCTAGAAATAAATCTTTGCCTGTTTTTCTCATTCCTTATTTATCAATCTGACTATCTATCGGTTTATCTATCCATCTGTCTATCTTTTTGTCTGTCTGTCTATTAGCTTCCAACTGCAGTTTAAACCATCACGCTCAAAGCGCAAGGTCACCAGCAGAGGTCAGTGTGAAGTTATACAAGCTAATGATGCTGACATTGTAAAAGGCTTCAGATTGATCTTATGTCGTGTGGGTAGGAGACAGGAGCAAGGGAGACGAGGTAACAGAGACCAGAAACGATTTGATCATATCGGTGATGATGATGATGATGATGATGATGATGTTTGTGGTAGTGATGATGAAAACCTAATCACTGCCATCATTACCGTCATCACTGTTATCATTACATCATACGCACGTAGCTCTTTGTCTCCAATATACATCGTTTTACATTTACTTGCTAATCATCATCAACTTTTTTCTCCTCCTCCTCCTCTTCTTCCTCTTCCTCCTCCTCCTCCTGCTCCTCTTTCTCCTCTTCCTCCTCCTCCTCATCATCATCATCGTCATCCTCTTCCTCCTATCATCAACATCATCATCATCAACATCATCATTATCATTATCATCATCATTATCCTCCTCCTCCTCCTCTCTATCATCATCATCATCATCATCATCGTACGAAAAAGAAAGCTAAAACACAAGCGCAAATCATAGTATATCTTGTTTTCCAGTGTTAATGTTTGAGAGATTAACTGTAGTTAGTGTCTATATTGGGTAAATAAGGCTTTCGTACAAAGATCGAATTCCAAAGTGGCTTTTTAGATTTCGTAAATTTCCTCTGTGGTTTTTAATTTAAGCTACATCTCAGTATCTTAGCTTTTGCTACGGATGTTTGTTTATTAAGCACTATAATTGGCATGTTAGAAAATACTAAGGTGTATTATTCAAAATAATTAGCAAAGGAAGAGGTGCTACGAAATCTCTTATGCCACCTGGAATACGGCCGGAAGTTCGAGGATAACTGTTGTATGGTCAAAATACACACAACTTCAGTACGGAGGTTGATAATGGGAAACCGATGGATGTAAATAAAAATGAAAATGATAATGAGGATACGCGTAACAGTGATGATTATGCGAAACTAATCAGTTTAGATTTTATAATAAAGACTGCAGGAACAAAGGATATAATGTGACAAACGGTTTATGCTTTGTAAAAACAATAGGAAGCAAACGGCAACAAATCTATCAATCATCAAAAAGATTTTGGCCACTTGTATTGGGTAACATATGACTAGTATATTTTATTTTATACAGAGAAAGTGATAATAAAACAGAGGTCTTCCACTGTCACAGGGGGATGTGAGTTTAAGAATTTAAAAATGCCAAATATTGCTCGAAAGTAGAGACAATGAATTGACTTGTGAAAATCAAATAGTAAGTTTTATTTTCTGCCGGCTTACTTCGCTGATTCTCTAAGGACGAGAATTTTACAAACTTTCTCAACAGTACACAGCAGAGATTAATCGCTCACGAATGCTGGTTGTTAGTACTGTTAGCTTCTTGAGAAAGTGACTCCATCCCTGACAATCAATAATACTATTAATAATGGACAGGTTCTTGCCGGTGCTCAACTCCTGGCTGGTACAACGGATTTAAGTTTGATACAAAAGAACTGGCCTAAATACCAGTCGTGAATAATGTAAGGAGTTTGTGCAAACTAGGAGCGGCAAACTAAAGTAAGCTTAATGTGGAGAAATAAAACACATTTCTAATTACATTAAGCTCAAAGAAAAGAACTGTAAATTTATTGATTACAATAAAATAAATTTACATTATATGAATCTCAAAATGAATTCAAAAGGGGAATTCACGGTCACAGAGGGACTCATGAATTCAAATACAAAGGAAACACACTCACTCGCTCATTCAAAAGCTGATCAGAGTTATGCCTAGAAAAACGAACGGAAATACTGGTCAGTGGAGAGAATGGAGCTGAAGCTACGAAAGACTGGGTGTCTTCGTAATAAACACCAAGTGCTGCTATTCGCTGCAAGCCCACTTCGCCAATCACCGTCTAGGTGGAGATCCAAGAAATAGCTGTACAACAGAGACGCTGCTCTCTACGCTGGGCACAAACGATCCTACACTCGAGGTGGTCCAAAGATGACCGAGTTCAAACTGTGAAAGGGATGAGAGATGACCATGTTCACAGGAAGTAGGCGTGGCCTAACTTCAACGGTCAACGTAGAGAGGGCGAAGGATATACACACGCAGTAAAAACACTCAGTGAAAGCACTAATGTCGTATGTAGGAATGGTCACTTATGAAACAGTGACAAATGTTCTTAAAACCATCCCAATCGAAGTGCATACGAGGACGGTTGAACTGATTGATGCCCAGTGGGAATTCCACTAGAGTTCGTGGTTTTCTCACCAAAGTACTGAAAACTTTCGGAAAAACGAAGTTGGATACTCTGGAATTAGATTTAGATTCCCCCCCCCAAATTTAATCATTCTTCCTTGGTCCAGGGCCCACCCTTCCACAAAATTTCATCATTATCCGATCATAATATTCTAAATAATCACGGATCCCGGTCTGTGGATATAGGATCCGGATCCGGATCAGAAACCGCCCGAAATTTAATCAATTCTTTTTTGGTCCATGGCCCAACTTCCCACAAAATTTCCTTGAAATTCATTCAGAACTTTTGGAGACACTGTGCTGGATACTCCGGATCCGAATCCGAATCCGCCCCCAAATGTGACCATTTCTTCCTTGGCCCATGGTCCACCCTTCCATGAAATATCATCAAAATGTGTTCATAACATTTTGAGTAATCCTGCAAAAAGACAGACAGACAAACCAATACCGAGTAAAACATAACCTCATTAGAGGTAATAACAATAATAATGATAACTAGATAGCACACAGAGAGCACATACCACCACCAGTGCCATTGCCATTAAAAACGATTAGGATCAGGATCCGTGGATATGGGATCTGGATCCGGATCCAGGTCCTCCCCAAAATTAAATCAAGTTTTTCTTCGTCCATGGCCCACCTTTCCACGAACTTTCATTGAAATTCATTGTCAACTTCTGGAGATATTGTGCAGAATAGTCCAGATTCGGATTCGGATCCGGTCACAAATTTAACAAATTCTTCCTTGTCCCAAGGCCCACCCTTCCAAAGAATTTCATCATAATTTGTTCATAATTTTTTGTACTAATCCCGGATCTGGGTCCGTTGATACTGGATCCCGATGCTGATCCAGATCCGCCCCAGATTTTTTAAACAATTCTTTCTTGGTCCATGGCCCAATTTCCCACAGAATTTTCTTGAAATTCATTTGACAACTTTTGGAGATATTATGCGAGATACTCAGGATTCAGATCCGTATCCGCCCCAAAATGTAATTATTTCTTCCTTGGCCCATGATCCACCCTTCCACAAAGTTTCATCATAATTCATTCATAACATTTTGAGCAATCCCGTATCTGGAACCGGATTCAGATCCACCCCCAAATTTAATCTGTTCTTCCTTAGTCCATGGCCCATCCTTCCTCAGAATTTCATCATAATCCGTTCATAACTTGAGTAATCCCGGATCCAGAACCGTGGATATAGGATCCGGATCCGATTACGGATCCGCCCCTAAATTCAAGCAATTCTCTCTTCATCCATGGCCCAATTTTCCACAAACTTTCTTTGAAATTCTTAGAGAACTTTAGGAGATATTGTGCTGGATTCTGTGGATCTTGATCCACCTCAAAATTTAATAATTTCTTCCTTGGAGCATGGCCAACCCTTCCACAAAATTTCATCATAATGCGTTTGTAACATTTTGAGTAATCATGCTAACAGAAACCCATTTGCAGGGTAAAATAATCTTGGTGGAGGTAATAATAATAATAATAATAATAATAATAATAAATAACTAGAAAGCGCTCAGAGACCGCATTCCTCAGCCAATGGCATTGCCTTTAGAAAAAGATCCGGATCCGGATCCGTGGATATAAGGTCTGGATCCAGATCCAGATCCTTCCCCAAATTTAATCAATTCTTTCTTCGTCAATGGCCCACCTTTCCACAAAAAATTGATTGAAATTCATGTAAAACTTTTGGTGATATTGTGTGTAACACTCTGGATCTGGATCCAGATCTACTGTACCTCCAAAGTTAATTAGTTCTTCCTAGAGCCATGAATAACCCTTCCACAAACTTTCATTAAAATCCGTTCATATGTTTCTGAGCAATCCTGCTTAAAGATCCGTGGATATAGGATCCGGATCCGGATCCGGATCCGACCAAAAACTAAAAATTTTTTTTCTTCGTCCGTGGCCCACATTTCCACAATAGTTAATTGAAATTCACTTGAAAACTTTTGGAGATATTGTGTGGGATACTCCTGGTCTGGATCCGGATCAGGCCCCAAACTGAATAATGTTTTCCTTGGCCCATGTCCCGTCCTTTCACAAAATTTCATCATAATCGATGCATAACTTCTTGGGTAATCCTGCTAACAAGCAGAGAGACAAACCAAAGAGGGGTAAACATAACCTCCTTGAGGGAGATAATAATAATGATAAAGTCGTAATCATAATAATAATATAATAATAATAATAATAATAATAACAATAATAATACTACTAAAAATCATTACAACAATAAGAAGATGTGGAAAAAGAAGAATAAGGGCAAAATAATAGCAGGAAAAAGTGACGGAAAAGAATTTGAATAAGACAGAACAGAGTGAAGAAAACAGGAAGACTGGGATGATGAAGACAAGAATTGACAAAAACCTAGTAAGATCTCAAAGAGTGCATACCTCCGCGAATCCCACTGCCATTAAAAAGGATACGGATCCGTGGATATAGGATCCAGATCCTGATCCGACTCTGCCCCAAAATTAAAAGAATTCTTTCTTGGTGCATGACCCATCTTTCCAAAAAATTACATTGAAATTCATTGAGAACTTTTGGAGATAATGTGCAGGATACCCCAGATGCGGGTCCAGATGTGCCCCCAAATTTAATCCTTTCTTTCTTGGCCCATGGCCCATGCTTGCACAAAATTTTATCAAAATCCATTCATAACATTTTGAGTAATTTTGCTAACAGACAAACAAACAAACGCGAGCAAAAACATAACCTCCTTGGCGTAGGTAATGAGGAGGAGTGCGAGGAAGACGGATGTATAAAAAACAGAGAGAGAGAGAGAGAGAGAGAGAGAGAGAGAGAGAGAGCCAGTGGTTTGGTTGGACGGGTTTGGGAGGGCAGAATGCAAGAGGCGGGGTTCGGTACCGTCCTTAATTACTAGGTGAGGCAACGGGGTGGACCGGGAAAAGGAAGTTGGAGGGGGTGAAAAAGGAAATATGGGGAAAGATAGTAAGAGCGATAAGGGGTCAAAGAAGACGAGTGGTGGTGTAGGAGTAAGTGAGAAAGAGAAGATGAGGGAGGGAATATTTAACTCTCTCTCTCTCTCTCTCTCTGAGCCTTCTGCAGTATATTCATTGTCTCCGACTTCTTTGACTTTAGCATTAAGGCCGGACCCCCTTTTGGGGACCATGAGGTCTTTGTGGTCCGTGTATCTATTCAACTCTCTCTCTCTCTCTCTCTCTCTCTCTCTCTCTCTCACCCAGGTCATTTCCCCCAGGTCCCTTCTTGTCCCAACGTTATGGTCTGTAAAAGAGAGAGAGAGAGAGAGAATATGTTAGCGGGAGGAAGTGGTTATGCAATAATTCTGTTCTGAGAAGGAAAAATTCAGAGCAGGCTTTGTCAAGCCTTTACAGCAGCGACCAGACAGTACAGAAGAAAAGAAACATGAATGAGACGCTGGGAATAACAGTCCTAATGTTTTGAGGGAATTTCTGACAGGTAACCATTATTTTAATTACACGGCCATTTAATGGCGTGTTTTATCTTCTCGGTTAGTTTGTCATAAAAGACTTTGTAACTCCTTTGTAGAGAAGTTATATATATATTACACTTGTGGACGAGCGGTTGTTATACTTGAGTAGTTTTGTAAGTAGAAAATCTTGGTTCCCATTTGTCATGTAATGACAGGAGAGGTAAAGAATAGTATGGGACTATTTTTATTTGTCTTGGAAATATTAACAAGTATCTCACTCACGAGTGAGTATGAGTAGAGTCCCTGTCTCCCTGTCTCTCTCTCTCTCTCCTCTTGCCCATGTTGCTAAGCCCTTCTCCCTACGACCTGCCTGTTTTATGGCTAGCCTCCATCTGAGCTCTCTTTCCTAAATTCTGGTGAAACAAGAGACGTATCACGTGTGTTCCCTGTGGTTGGAAAGTTCTAGAAGCCTGTATGTGAGTATGTGTGGATGTGTGTGTATGGTCACTAGGCGCTGTCGTGTGCCTATAAAGCATTCCTTGAGTTAAGAGTGTGTAAGCATGTTTAGCATTGCTCGATTCTTGCAGACACAGTACCTTCTCATCATCTGACTTCCTGCTTTTATCTGTCTCTCTATCTATCTATTTATCTATCTATCTATTATGATTTGTAATTATAATATGGAGTCCTAACAAGTTCGGCCTGAATTTACACATTCACACACACACACACACACACACACACACACACACACACACACACACACACACCGTTCGCTGGCTCAGTGGTAACGCTCACGCCTGCCATCTGGTAGACAGGGGTTAGCGCCTTGATCAGGTTAAAAGTTTCACTAACGAAGCTGGTGGTTACTTTCCCCCTTGAGCAAGGGAATCGGTGTGTGCGTATGTGAAGGTCACAACTTTGCCCTTAGACTGGACTATATGAGCTCTCAGCTACCTTCCGGAAAGGTAAAAAGCTGACGACCACGACCATCATGTGGTCCTACTGACTGACCCGGTGAATTAGAGAGAGAGAGAGAGAGAGAGAGAGTTTCACGATTTACTGAAATATAGGTTTTGCATTCTTACTTTTGTTCTTGAATTAGCTTTTAATGTTATGTTCTCACTCTGAACATTTTTTTGGTGTTGGAAATAGGAACAAAAGAACAAGAGAAATGGATAAATACAGTCTGTCAGTTGTTCCATGCTAGTTAGGACCTATGAGTGAGTGACAGGAAAATGTGAATAAGGCAAGGATAGTTATATTTTTCTTGGCTATACGCTGTGCCTGTCCCGCCAAAACACAGAGATAATATGCTGAACTGGATAAGTGTGTTGGAATATGAAGATAATGTGGCTTTCTTTTACTGCAAGACTCGGCACAACATGGAAAGGAGTGTTGACAAAGCAGATTCTTGTGTAAGCAGTAGTGTTCACCCCCTTGAATTCGGTGACATCTTGCTAAGTCTTGATATCATTCAGATTATGAGAAATTTTCAAACTGGAGGCATTAGATGTAGCCTTGAAAAACCTCTTGGCTACCAGTACGTTCTAAATCAAATAATATCGTTTAGAGATAGTACGATTAAACTGGAAGAAAACGTCAGCGGATTCAGATTGTTAACCTGAGGGGTCACAGCTACAGCAACCAATGCTTTATCCGTTTCAGTGATACAAAGTAAGTAGTGTGTGAATAAAGCTGACGATATTTTTAGAGTTTTAGCTGAGAAATGAGGGTTTGTTTTAATTTCGGCTTGCCCTCATGACGTTAACATGCCTTCTGTGTAATGTACTTTTGACTCAACGTGCGAACTTGAAGGATAGCTCAAAATTAGTCCAGTACTTGACAGTAAATCATTTTGACACGACATTATTTTAAGATAATAGATTTCATTTTTTTGTTGAAGTGTAGTACGGTATATGAATGACCATAATTACAGTGTGATCTTTAAATAGCGAGCAAAAATAAAGAATACCAGATAACACAGCATCAAAGATCAGCGCCACATAGAAAAAAAAAATGCTAGCTATAAGAGCATGTCAGAAAGGGGAAAATTACTAACTCTTCCACTGGCCACTGGATCACCTGGGTGGGTTTGGGGGTCGCTGATTGATGCCACATGAAACAGTATTATTTTTAGAATTTTATGTATCATTTACCGTGCTTTATTTACCTCATTTCCCAACCAATTTCGTCCGTAAGATTTATTCCTGTCTAAAACACTGTTCTTTTGTTCAATCTCCGTGACGTCCCATGCCATCATTTGTGCTGCCGCTCAGCTACATTCCTTGTGGCCAATATTTCTTTTTACGCACCATGCCTTTTGCATTAGTCATCCTGTCCTCCTCATCGCCCTTCACATTAGCCATCCTGTCTTCCTCATCCTTCTCTTCTCATCCTTCCAACAGCTACATTGTTCTCTTCCTCCTTCTTCTCCATCCTTTCAACAGCTATCCTGTCCTCCCCATCTTCCTTCTCCTCCTACACTCTTTCCCCCAACAACCGTCTTGTCCTGTTCCTCCTCCTTCCAACAACTATCTCTTCTTCCTCTTCCTCTTCCTCCTGCTCCTTCTCCTCCTCCTCCCCCCTGCTTTCCAAGAAGGAGACCATTCCTCCGCACCCTGCCTCATCTCTCCGCCTTCATTGTTGGTCTGCTTCTCTTTCTTCTCCCAGCTGTATGCCAGTGAAGAGGAGGCAGCTCCCTCCATTATCCGCCCTTCCACCCCCCCCTCTCTCTAAAAAAAATAAATAAATAAATAAATGCTCAGATGTAGGGAATGAATAAAAGGCAATTCCCAGAAATCAGAACAGACTGGAAAGATACTATTTTACTCTCGCCAACGCCACACGATTTCACTCGCTAACGGAATACCTCCTGAATATGAAGAGTATGTTATGTGCAAGAACAGGGACGTAAGTAAGCAAGATTTGGTGACGAAAAAGAGCTTATTTTGTATCTATCTATCTATCAATCTATCTATCTATCTGTCTATCTATCTATCTATCTATCTATCTATCCATCTATGTGTGTGTGTGTGTGTGTGTGTGTGGAGGTTTTATATATATATATATATATATATATATATATATATATATATATATATATATTGGTATTAGCGGGAGTATTTTTTCAACATGTCGGCGGGTCATCTGGTAGATCAGGAAAGTCTGTTTTTTTTTTTTTTTTCTTTAGGAAATTCAAACCCTTAAACTGTTCCCTGCCCCAGCCGGGATTCGATCCTGGGTCCATTAGGACCGCAGGCCTCCTCTCTGTATATGTGTGTGTGTGTGTGTGTGTGTGTGTGTATGGGGAGAGGTTTCATTAAAACAACTAGACAAAATTCAGAACAAAGCTGTTGGAATTATTAATAACCCTGCCATTATAAATAAACTACCTCCCCTACATGTACGAAGGAATGTTCCCTCTCTTGCATTATTTTACAGATATATGTATGGCAAATGCTCAGATGAATTTGCGTCCATTGTGCCACCTCTCCATGCCTTCCCTCGTGCTACACGGCCATCTGGTAGCGCTCATGACTGGAATGTCACTCAGCCATATTGCAGAACTTCTGCCTATTAGAATTCTTTTATTCACCAAACTGAATCTCTCCGAAACTCGCTTCCCCAGAGCTGTTCCCCCCCAAACTTCAACCTACAGCTGTTCAAGTCCAACTCTTAGAGATATTTTATGAATGGAGGACGCCAGTACTCTGGAGTACTGATTATTTTTTTTTATTCATTTGTTTTTCCTTCCTCTGTTGTTATTTAATTTTATATATATATATATATATATATATATATATATATATATATATATATATATATATATACTGTATATAAGAGAAAGGCAAGAACCTTAAGTGCATAAACGGGCACATATTCAACAACTATATTTACGTGTGCCCAAAGTAAGTTACCATTTTATTTATACGCTTATTATAGAGGAAAAAAATAATCATATGACTTCAAAACCAAGCACAAATTTACGGAACTAAACTTTCATTCTCCGTTATTGGGCAACTTTCCTATTGAATTACCTCCACCAAGGAGGTTATGTTTTCACCCCTGTCCGTCTGTTTATTTGTTGGTTAGTTTGTGAGCAAGATTACACGAAAACTACTGGACGGATTTCCACGAAACTTGGTAGAAGAGTTAGCCTTGGCCCAGAACAGACTCCATTAAATTTTGGTGCGGATCCGTATAAAGGTGCGGATCCAGGATATTTTTTTCATTTTCTTTAACATTACGGGATAGGGCGTGTTTCGACGTTTTCGTAAATTTTTCAGTGAATATTGCATAGATCTTGAGAAAAAAAAAATATCAGGCATATTTAGTATGCTGGTATCTACGAATGTGTAAAGTTTGGTGCTGATCCATAAAAATATTCCGGATCTAGCGGATTTAAATATGCTTTTATAGGGGGGTTGTCTTTTTCCATATTGGATTAGACTTGACTGAATTAAAAAGAACTGCATGTTGGGCCTTGGCGGAGGTAAGCGCTCTACTGAGTGCCATTCTAGTCCCATACTTCTTTTGAAGACTTTTCCGAAAGTGCTCTCAGCTCCCTCGTCGTTTGGGCTGTGGTGTCGTCATACATGGGAGTATACATGCTGATACACTGTGCGTATGGAGAACACACCAGGCATAACCCATATCAGTTTGACGGCTGTGTGTGATGGCTGCTTGTGGCTCGTTCCTGTTGCCAGGAAAATGATTTATCATGGCAGGAAAAAAGGACGGTTTAGTTTTTATTGGAAAAGATGGTATGCCAAAGAGGAGTTGATTGTCTGTTTCATTCCCCTGCTTTTTATGAACTGAGATACTCCAATTATCCCATTAATCTAGAAAGATCTTGTCCAAGTTAATTAAAATCGTTTTATATTATTCAGAATAAGTTACAAATTATGCACTGTAGCTGAGTGGGTTATTGGTATGCATTTCTAAGCATTATACAAAGATGATTCGTTGGATGATAACAGTAAGATGTTTTCATTACTTCACTGACTTGCAGATACTTTCATTTAAAATTTCATGCTCTTTAAATTTCATGCAGATGTTTCTTGTAGATAATCATTTTTCAAATTCGGCTGTGCTACACAAGCAGACACATGACTAGAATTATACCATATTAGAAGGTGCTTCCGTTCGCAAATGGACGAACAGGAAGATCAAGTCTTCCTTCGCCGTGCAATTTCATTTTTTTTATTATTTTGGTTGTGGTGGTGGTGGGGGAACCCAAGGTTCATATGAACTGTGAATTCAGTGGACTGCAGGCTTAAATTACCCATATTTCACAGTCCACCATCCTCCCTTCGGAGGATTGGGAAATGAATGAGGGACTTTTGAATGCTTGGTCTGTTAAGCCACCCGGTTATATGGATGCACCATATGAAACCGACGCTCAGCAGTACCACAAAACCTATTGTGACATACAGGCAATTATTCAATAGAATTATGGTGGGTGAAAAAACCCTTCACTCTTCCTTTTGTCAGAATTTCCGGGTCGCTTCTGTTAGTGAGTATTCGCATTATAAATATCTCGTATAATGATTGGTAGGTGGGGGCGTCCATCATCCATCCACTTAGTGTGGAGGAACTCTGTTTTAGGGTAGCTCCACACTGAGTGGCAAGCCAAATGATTTCCTGCAAGCAAGGAAATCATTTACAATGCTGGGTGGTAACCTTACAACCAACCAACAAGTGTCCCCTACGTGGCAACAAGTGGGTTGGTGGAGAGTTAGTGCCCCTTCCCGGGAAAACACAAACTAAAAATACAAGAAGCCTCGGACCAGGGCTGACCAACAGGTGACGACCAAGGACCGAACAAAGGACATGGTACAGATTGCGATATGGAATGTAAAGGGTGCGAATGATGAAGTGAAAGAAAGAGAGATTATCCAGGTACCTGAAGGTGCAAAAAGGGACATATGTGGATTAACTGAGACCAAAGGGAGAGGTGAGAGTGTGAGAGAGTGGGAGTATGGATGAGGTATATGTGTGGGAGTAGTTAAGATTGACAGGGCAAAAGAAGGAGTATGTATTGTAATTTGCAAGAGATGGAAGAAGAATATGAGAGAGTATGCATCAGATGGCTCAAAGATTGTGTGGTTAAGATTGAAAGTAGGAATACAAATGTGGGTGTGTATGCGCCAACGCAAGATCGTGCAAACAGAGTGATGGAAGTGCACTAGTCAAATGCGGGTGTGGATGGGAAAGTTTGAAAGGATTGAGAGAGTGTTTTTGTTTGGAGATATGAATGGAGAAGTAGGGAATGTGAAGGTGGATGGAGTAGTTGGTGACTGGGGGGTGCCTGCAGAAATAGATGAGAATGGCAATGTTCTTGTGGACATTTGTGCGGGGAGGGGGTTGGTGATCCACAGGTGTACGTGGCGAGTGATGAGAAGGATGAGTGGTGAGTGAATGAACGGAAGGCAATGATTGATTATGTGTGTGTGTGTGCATGACAGAATGAGAAGGTGTGTAACGGATGCAAAAGCATAGGGAGGGTGGGGGAATGGACTGTCTGACCACCATGTGCTGGTGGCGAAAGTCAAGGTTCAAATGCAATGGAGGAATAGAAAGAAGGAAGGACAGGAGGAGGTAGTCAATACAAGAAGGGTAGAAAGGTTGCAAACGGATGGAACAAAGGCAGGGTATAAGAGAGAATTGGAGGAGTGACTGGGTTAATATGATCTGGAACAGATGGGGGAGGTGGAATGTGTGTGCAATATATTCACAGAAGAAATCTGTGCAGAATGTGAGGTGGTGTGCGGGGTGAAAAAAAAAAAAAAAAAAAACGAAAGGGGGTGCAAGGAACAGCATGGTGGAATGAAGAGGCGAGAAAAGCTATGTGGCACAAAAGAAGAAAGCACATAGTGAGTAGATGGGAAGCAAGGGCGTGGAGGAAGCTGAGAGACGAAAGTGAGAGTTATATGTAGAAACGAAGAGAGAGGTGAAAAGATTAGTAAGAGAGAGAAAGAAGAGAGTGGGTGAGAAATTTGGAAGGAATTTGAGTGTACAGTTAAGGAAATTCTGGAAAGAGATAAAGAGAGTAAGACAGGGCCATAAAGAAATTAGTCAGGGAGGGAAAGATAAAAAGGGTAGATTACTAGTGGAGAAGGAAGAAAAAGTGAGCAGATGGAGAGAACACTTTCAGGAACTGTTAAACACAGAGAATGAAAGTAATGCAAAGATAAGTGGCTGGGGAATGGCTGGTCGAAGGAGGGAGGTGAGAAGAGTGGAAGAAATCAGTAGGATGGAATTAGGGGAAGCAATGAAGAAAGTCAAAATGGGGAAAGTCCCAAGAATTGATGGAGTGCGTGGTGAAATGCTGATGCATAGGGGAGAGCTAGTAGTAGAATGGAAATGGAAGATGTGCAGATTGGCCTGGGAGAAAGGTAGAGTCCAGGAGGATTGGAAGTCAGGTATAATTATTCTCCTGAACAAAGGAAAAAGGAAAAAGAAGTGTGTGGTAATCCTAAAGGTGTTTATCTTTTTACTGTAGTAGGAAAAGTGTATGGTAGGATACCTATAGACAGATTCAGGGAAATTACAGGGGAATTAGTTTGTGAAGAACCGGGAGGGTTTAGAAAGGGAAAAGGTTGCGTAGATCAGATATTCATTCTTACGTCATTAGTGGAAAAGTTTCTAGAGAAGGGAAAGAAGTTGTATGCGGCCTTCATTGATTTGGAGAAAACATAAGGGTGGATAGACAAGGAATGTGGAAAATATTAAGAAGATATGGAGAAAATGGGAAGTTGTTGAGTGCCGTGAAGAGTATATATGATGGTGCTAAGGCTGCAGTGCGTGTGGATAGCACTTTGAGTGAATTTTTGTATCTGAATGTTGGATTGAAACAGGGATGTGTAATGTTCCCATGGTTGTTCAGTCTGTATATGGATAATGTTATAAAGGAGATACAAGGTAAGGGAGTGCATGTTGTTGCGGCATTAATGAGAGAGCATTGTGTGGAAACTCTCTGTGTTGTTGTTTGCAGATGATACTGTAATGTTAAATGAAGATGAAGGGGAACTGCAAGGCTTGATTAATGTTTTTGGAAGTGTGTAAGAAACAGAATCTCTAGATGAATGTAGGGAAGAGTAAAGTTATGGTATCCGAGAGAAATGAAGTCACTGGATGTACAATGATGTTGGATGATAATGAAATGGAAAATGTAAGTGCATCTAAGTACCTGGGTAGTTTGATAGGTAAGATGAAAGTTTTGAGGGTGAAGTGTTATAAAGTCGCAGCATGACAGTATTGTAATACCAACTCTAACGTATGGAAGTGAAGCTTGGACCTTATTGGAAGGACACAAGTAAAGAGTGAGAGCAGTGGAAATGAGTTTTATGAAAGGAGCATGTGCAGTTACAAGGAGAGACGGACTGACAAATGAGGAAGTGAAGGAGCATTGTGATGTTGATGTGCATGTGATAGACAGCGTTAGGAGAAATACATTGAGGCGGTTTGCCCATGTGGAGAGTATGGAAAGCGAGAGACTAACGAGGAGAGTGTGAGTTGGTTGGAGTGGAGGAGAGGGAGAGGGAGGCCAATGATGAGATTGAGGGATGGAGTAGACAGGTCTATGAGGAGGGGGGGGAGGTGAGCTGGGAGCGGGACAGTGAAATGGCTAGGGACCGGGCGAAGTGGAGGCAATTTGTTTGTGGCTACCCCTTACGGGATTAAGGCGTCTGGCAATAAACTGATATATAGATAAAGGTTGAGTATAGGATACGGAAACCCACTCTGGCAGGAGAAAAAGATGCATTTCCAAACAGTTTTGCCGACAGCTGTCGCCCTCTTCCGTGGATCTACAACCAAGAGTGGTACATACATTTACTGAGAAGCTGCTTATATGCAGGGCAACTACGCTTGTGTTTTCCAACTGCACCGGATGTGACCTCAACTGACTCTACACTCTGTCCCCGACCTGAGTGAGGAATTACAAGGGACGGGAAGGACCTTGCCACTAATCCTCTCATCACTGAATCTAATTTATACATTCCTTCACTGTGGTTAAAATGATTATATCTCTCAATAATTACAGCTTCTACTCTCCCATGTGTCTTATAATTACTACATTTGTACAAAATATTGCTAGAGTTCCAGTCGATTGTATGGTCGTTTTCTGAAGAGTGAACGTACACTGCGTTAGTTATGTTGCCTATCTTACAAGCATATACACGTATAGGTATACTGAATTCATATGTTCAAATGCCGTGTTCCTGTTCCACCTAGCACATTTTGTCCGGACATAGTACTTTGGCAGGGGAGAAGGGGATGTCTTGGGTTCTTGAGCCTCATCTGACTCCCATACATGGTCCCATCCCACTGATACCCATGTTGCTCTCTCACGCTTTTACCCCCTCCATAACTGCCCTCCTTTGCCTTAATCCGCCTTCCCCGCCTTCCCTGAGCCTCGCCCACCCCCGAATCTCTCTAACCTTTCTCTCTCCCTTCCCTTCATCACGATTTTTTCTCTCACCCCATTCACTACATACATACAGGTATCTTTCTCATTACTACCTTCTTCCCTCTTTTTCAGTCCACCTCATTTTCTTACCCCTTTCTTTTCTCTCACGTTCCTCTTTACTTTTTCACTCACCCCTCCATCTCCCTCTCAGTCCTGAAATCACCCGTCATCTATTCTCCTTTCTTCGTCTTTCATTCTCTATCATTCACCCTTGCACTAGCCTCTCTCTCTCTCTCTCTCTCTCTCTCTCTCTCTCTCTCTCTCTCTCTCTCTCTCTCTCTCTCTCTCATCCTACCTACCATCCTATCTGCGCACCTACCTACCTAACTATCTGACACAATATTTTGTTTTTCGTTTTTTCTTTCTTTCATTAATAGCTTTGGTTTGACTGCAAAGTGCTTAGTAGCTGTACGAGTAAAGACTTATGTACACCACTGCATATACAGTGTTCTTTTAATGCAATTACAGTTTACTGATGTTCATAAATCTTTACTGGCTCTGGTCTACCTCACGTACTGGCATCCTTTATGGTTCTCCCTCATGTGCATCAAATCGCTGTCGCATTTTTCTGTCTCCCATCCCATTTCCTTCCTGCCTTGCCCTTTCTCACTTTTGTACCTGTGTGTGTGTGTGTGTGTGTGTGTGTGTGTGTGTGTGTGTGTGTGTGTGTGTGTGTGTGTGTATGTATGTATGTGTGTGTGTGTGTGTGTGTGTGTGTGTGTGTGTGTGTGTGTGTGTGTGTGTGTGTGTGTGTGTGTGTGTGTGTGTTTGGAGTTAGGCATAACGTTTGCTGACTAATCCAATCTGTCGTCTTCACACTTAGAGCATGTCCTTACTTCTTGAGTCATTGTATGAGGGAGAATCATCTAAGCGGAAAGTTATTATCAGCTTCAGTTTACTTCCTGGCATTTGAAACTGAGATGTGAGGGACGTTAAATATTAATTCAACTCCCGTTGCAGACTGAACCCTTTTGAATCCTTTTTTTTTTTTTTTTCCTTTTAATAGGTTACCACACACACAGTTGGCTTCTCGCTACTAGCCGTTCATCATGTTCGGATGGTGGTGTCCTCTCCTGCTTTTCGTGGATGAGTTCTGGGATGGATGAAGCGAGATATTTTGGACGCACATCGTTTGTCAGAGTCAGGGCAGTGGAAAGTCTTGTGTGACGAAGGCTGGATTATCGCTGAACGTCTCCCCTCCCTCCTCCCCCGCGCACGACAAGACGACTCTTTCTCAAAGATTGGGGGACGTTTTCTGCAGAGCTTCATATGTTTTCCAGCACCTGTTCCTTACCAGATAATTTATGAACATGAGTCGCTAATATAGTTTTAATGGTTCTTTGTTCAATTTATGTGTAAACTAAATCGTTACGGAAGAGGCTTTGCGAAATCACCAAAGCCACTTAGTATGCAGCACTGCATCACGCCTGCACAATGCACACAACCCTACACATCCTGCAAAAAACAAGGGATCATAACACCATTTTGGCTCAGGATGAGGTAAACTCACTCAGTTACACCACCGCACTTTACCCTAAGATGTTATTGGGACAGCACATGTTCTGTTTTTATTTTTTTAAGTAGAAGTAGTAGTAAGAGTCATACCAATAAAAACAAGAGGGTTAAATGCAGTCGCAATAATAATTTATCAACCTCACGTGGAATTAAAAGTGAAGTTGATAACAACAACGATAGTTACTGCTGCTGCTGCTGCTGCTACTACTACTACTACTACTACTACTACTACTACTACTAATAATAATAATAATAATAATACAACTAGAGTAAGAAAGTAGATTTTTTAAGTGTTAAAAATCACTTCAGCACACTTTGCTGTGGGTGTAGAATAAGAACAATACAAAAAATATTAAAATGATGACCTTCATTCCCATATTTAATTTCTGTGTTACCTGGCTCGTGAAAGCGTCCCACCCTCCCCTCCAATGTACAGCCAGGGACGAAAGTTCTTCTACTGTTCCAGGGAGACCACTTGACACTTAAGGAATGTTCATCACTTTCATTCCTGACAAATCAAATTAAAGAGGTACATTTACGGACAGAGAAACCTACGAAGGGCCTTTCAGCTTAACAATATTAAGCTAAAATGGAAACTAAGAGAAGAGGTGAAGTATTTGGAGAACTCTATCGCCTGTAGTACATATCATATATATTACTATTCTACTTCAGGAATGGCTCTTCCTCAGTGATGTCCTCGCTCGTACAGTACACACATTCTGACACTCAGGTGTTCGTGGAGCTCACACTTGTGTTTTGCGATCCTCCCACAAGATATAGTCTATTTGTCTATTTGCTCTCTCCCGTCACTCTTCTTCTCACCCTTCACCTTTATTTTTCTGTTTCACCCTTACCTCCTTCTACCGTCACATCCCCTTCTCCTCTTTCACACCTTCTCCCTACCCTTCACTCGCTCTCTTCCAGCTTCCCCCTCCATTTCCCCACTCACCATTCTCTCTCATCTTCCTTTCCTTCGATTTTCTTTCATTTTTACCAACACCTTCTCCATTTATTGCTCCATCTCCTCTCCCTCGCTCAGCCACCACCGTTCTCCAACCTTTTTCTCTCTCCTCGCACTCTCATCTGCCACCCCTCCCCCCTCCCATAAGTCTCACAACTCTCCCTGCTCATTCTCGTTTACCATTCCCTCCCTTCTCCCTGTCGTCCCACCCCATTCCCTCCCTCGTCCTCTCTGTCTCTGTCTCTGTCTGTCTGTCTGTCTGTCTGTCTGTCTGTCTGTCTGTCTCTGTCTCTGTCTCTGTCTGTCTGTCTGTCTGTCTCTCTCTCTCTCTCTCTCTCTCTCTCTCTCTCTCTCCCCCTCTCTCTCTCTCTCTCTCTCTCTCTCTCTCTCTCTCTCTCTGTGCTCTCGAAACTTTCTAACGAGTAATTCCTTTCCCCTTCCTTCCCCCCTCTCCTTCTTTCTCCCACCCCTTCTCCTTTCTATTAAATTCCTCTTCTGTCCCTCCTTGCTCACCCTTACGCTTCATCTTTTCACTCTCTCGCAAAACTCCACAATTTTCACCTCTCTTTTCTTTCAACTTTTCTCCCTCCCATTTTTCTACCACATTCTAACCTACCTCTCCTCTATCTCCGTTTATTTTCTCCCTCTTCTGAGTCCTTTCCCATATTCTCACTCCTCTCTCGCCTTTTCCCCTCTCTTCTTGCAGTTCCTAACCCTTCTCCCTCCCTTTTCTCCCCCCAGCGGCCCCCCATTTCACACCCTCACTCTCCCCTCACCTGCCATTGCCTACTCTTTCCTCTCATTTTTTCCAACTTTTTCCCCATTCTTCTACATTTCTTTTTTCCATTTTTCCCATTCTCATACCTGCTTCCTCCTCCTCCTTCTTCCTTTACTTTCCTCCGCCTCTCTTGCCCCACCCTACTCTCCCCTCTTTTCGTGTGGTACCCCCATAACACTATACTGAGTATGGTCCACATAACAAATCCATATGACAATGAAGCTGATGGTCGCTGCTTCGCCATCATTACTACACTGCCCGCTCGAGTTATGACCCTCACCACACACACACACACACACACACACACACTACCTGTCCTTTAAGTCTGGTTAGGGAGAGTCCACTTAGGTTAGGATAGGATGGGATGGCATGGGTTGGGTTGGGTTGGGCTTGCTTTGATTGGGTTAGCTTTGATCAGATTGGGTTTGATTTGGATTAAGTTTGATTTGGGTTGGATTAGGTTAAGTTACGGTAGAGTGGGTTGGGTTGGACTGAGTTTGAGTTGGATTTTGTTTGATTGGGTTTGGCTGAGTTAGGTTTGGTTAGGTCGCACTGGGTTGAATTAGGTTAATTTAGTTTAGGTTTGGCTTGGTTAAGATGGGTTGGGTTACTTTGGGTTCGATAATGTTAGTTTATTATTACTGCACTACGCACATCTCATTACGGGGCCTTCATGTACACACACAGACACATGGATTTTCATACATATACATATATATATATATATATATACCTAGGCTGCTTCCCCCAAGGAAAGGGAGGTAGCCGAGACAGGACGACACACTCCCCATTTACTCATCCATTCAAACACATTCATTCGCATCTTAGCCCCAAAGGGGAGAACGGACAGATCCTCACCGCACCACACCGCACAAGGGTCAACTGCGCAATGCAATCAGTGACATCTGCAGCAGGGCCCGACAGCAGAACTGGTTTACCCCTGCCACATCATAACAGACCCATCCCCTTACCCGCACCTGACCTGACTAGCTGATCAGACCAAATGCGGGAGAATATCCCCTCAGGGCTGCGTCGTCACTTATTCATTCACAATTTCTCTCCATTTATTTCTGTCACGCACAGCCACTCTTCCTTGCTCAACAGACATCCCTCTCGCATCCAGCACTCTCTTCACACTGTCCATCCATCCTATTCGTGGTCTTCCTCTCAGCCTTACACCTCTCACATCAGATCTAGTTATCTTTTTCACCAATCGCTCATTATCCATTCACTCCATATGCCCAAACCATCGCAACACCCTCTGCTCAACTCTACCAGCCATCTCCCGAACAACTCCAGTTATCCTTCGCACTTCATCATTTCTCACCCGGTCCATACGCGTCACTCCACACATACTCCTCAGACACTTCATCTCCATTACATTCAAACTTTTCCTCTCTGCTACACCCATATTCCATGTTTCAGCCCCATATAACGCAGTTGGTACCACAACACCCTCATACAGCCTTCTCTTTACATCCATTCTAAGCGAACGACATTTAAACACTTTTTTCATTCCCCCCAGCACCTTTCCTACTTCATTTATTTTAAACTTCACTTCTGCATCTATTCTTCCATCCACAGCAACATGTGACCCTAGATATTTAAAACAATCTACCTCCTCAAGCAACTCACCATTCAAAACTATATTCATCCCCCTACCATCTATCAACCTCGTACACTTCATCACTTTACTCTTATTCTCATTTACTTTCAATTTCCTCCTTTCACACACCCTTCCAAACTCCTCTACCAACTGTCTCAATCTCTCCTCTGAATCAGTCACCAGTGCAGTATCATCTGCAAACAGCAGTTGCTTCAGATTCCACTCTCCACCATCAACATTCACCAGACTCAGACCTCCACCTAAAACTCTTGCATTCACCTCCCTTACCACACCATCCATGTAAATATTAAACAACCAAGGTGACATCACACATCCCTGTCGCAGCCCCACTCACACGGGAAACCAATCACTCACAGCATTTCCCACTCTTACACACGCTCTACTATTTACATAAAAACTTTTCACCCCTTTTATTAACCTACCATCAAGTCCATAAAATCTTAAAACAGTACACAAAGCCTCCCTATCAATTCTATCATACGCTTTCTCTAAATTCATAAATGCCCAAAACACATTCTTGCCTTTCGCTAAATACTTTTCACACCCTTGTCTCACAGCAAACACCTGATCAACGCATCCCCTCCCTCTCCTAAAGCCACACTGTTCATCACCAATCACTCCCTCTGTACCCTCTCTAACTCTCATAATTAACACTCTACCATACTCCTTACCTACAACATTCAACAGACTTATACCCCTAAAGCTAGTACATTCATACTTATCACCCTTGCCTTTATACAACGGGACCACGCAAGCACTTGCCCAGTCAATTGGCACCATACCTTTCTCAAAGCACACATCCAACAATCTTACTAACCAGTCAACAATAGTCACTCTACCACCCTTCAGGCATTCCACAGCACATATATATATATATATATATATATATATATATATATATATATATATATATATATATATATATATATATATATATATATATATATATATATATATATGTATGTATATATATATAGCTCGTATATATATAATCAGCTATTTGAGTATCCAATGCAGGACCGGCCTATTCCGATCGAAGTCGGGACGATACAGCCAATGTATCTCTACCAAGTGGCTTAGGCTGTCTGGTAGAGATTGTATGTACGGTGAGAAATCCTTGTAAGTATAATTGTAGTGATGGAGTGGCTCTGGATGTGGTTTGTAGTCTGTGAACCAAGTGTGACTGGCCCGTGCAAGCCGACTGGGTGCAAGCATACTTTATAGTAAGAGACACTAATTCAACCACAGCACTCCTTGTGTCCGCCAATGCAGTACGTGGCCGGGTGAACACTCCCTGTGCTTATTACCCTGGTGGAGCGCGAACCCTGGCTCACCCGTATACGAAACGCACACTCTACCACTGTACCACAGAGGCTCCAAATAAATAAATAAATATATATAAATATATATATATATATATATATATATATATATATATATATATATATATATATATATAAATTTATATATAAATTTATATATATATATATATATATATAAATTTATATATAAATTTATATATATATAAATATATATATATATATATATATATATATATATATATATATATAAATTTATATATATATAAATATATATATATATATATATATATATATATATATATATATATATATATATATATATCCCATTGGAGCCCAGTATCCGGAATATTGGACAGAACTGGGATTTTTCAAGTCTGTATAAAGTAGGTAACCCCTGGGTAGGGACCTATGAGCTTCGCGACCATGAGCCGATAGGCAGAGGGCGGTACGCTTAGTACCCACCCAGTGTCATGCCTCGCCCGGCACCCCTGGGATCCAATGGGATATATATATATATATATATATATATATAATCTCAACCTCCTATCCCACCCTAGGACAGGGTGAGGAGTAGCAACGTCCAGACAGCCCAAGTTTGCCCACTCCAATGGGTCACGCTTCCATTCATTCATCATTCAAGCCTCCGGAATCCTGGCTCTATCTGATACGCCCAAAACTTTCATCACGTTCTGTAGCTTCACATAAACGTATCCGATAGATTCAGTCTGAACTCTGTCACGTTAAAAAAGGGTGCCTAAGCCCTGATCATGCACTTCTTCACACAACATTCATCTAGCCAACTCGGTCTCTTGTCAATCCCCTAGCCTCACCGACTTCCAAACCTCTCTTCCTCACACACTCATCCACCATATTCTCCCATCTTCTCCTTGGCCAACCTCGCCTCCTCCCTCCTTCAAATTCGCTCATATGTACCTTTTTCACCACTGTATTGTTTGCCATTCTCTCCACTTCACCATACCATCTCAGTACACTCTCTTCGATTCTGGTGTCCACAGACTTCCTCACTTCGCATCTTTCATGAATCACATATTTTCGTATTTTATCCACTCTCTGTACTCCACATACATTCCTCAACAGTCCTATCTCCACTGCTCTCACTCTCGACTTCATTTTCATGCCGCACCATAGTCTCACACCCATATGTTGAAGTTGGCACTAACACTCTTTCATGTAAGCCTCACGCAGCTGCAGCACTCAAGCCTCTGTTTCTTATCAGGGCCTTCATAGCACCAGCTACCTTCCTCCCATGTGTCACTCTACTTTCAACTTATTTTGCATATTTTCCTCTCTTTTCTATCACTGTACCCAGGTATTTGAACTCTCACCAATTCCAGTCTCTCTCCATTCACTGTAACATCACACTGAGAGTCACCTTCTTTCGCGATTACCATCACTTTACTCTTATCTACATTTACTCTCAAAACATGACTCTCACACACATCAGCAAAACTCTGCACTTGTCTACCAAGCTCTTGTCCGGTATTTGCAAGTAGCACTGCATTATCAGCATACAACAAATTTGAGATATTCCATCCATCACCATTTATTACCAACATCCCTCTCTCCATTACACGTGTTTTTACTTCTCTCATCACCCCATCCCATATATATATATATATATATATATATATATATATATATATATATATATATATATATATATATACAGAAGAGAGAGAGAGAGAGAGAGAGAGAAAATCATGGGAACATCACACAACCTTGTCACACACCCACATTGATCGTGAACAATTCACTTAGGTGCCCATTTACACTTCCACATGTCTCACTACCATCATAAACACTCTTGACGGCACCTAGCAGCTTACCATCTACTCCTTACATACGCAGAACCTTCCACAATCCTCCTCTGTCTACTTTGTCGTATGCTTTTTCCCGATCCATAGATGCCATAAACCCTTATAGTCCTTCTCACAAGCCTTCTCCACTACCTGCCTCACTGGAAAAAAAAAAAATCTCCTTTCCCATCAGCAACGATAATGATCCCCGAACAATTTAAGGGTACACCACGCCCATGCCCATATCCATCCAGGCACCCACGTACCCTCTCACGTCCACCTACACCCACATACACTGTCACCCACGCCCATGTCAAAGTCGGAGTGCCCACGTAGTCGGGAACAAGAATTCTTCTCATATTTCACCTACTGTACATACAACTTTCCTCACCTGGCCAAAATTTATAAGCGGAGAGGGCCTTGGTATGAATCTGAGTCCACAGGCGATCTTCTTTTTCTGGTATATGATGTGCCAGGAAGGAAAGTGTCGAATATGTCTTAAGTGTGAAGTAAATGCAGTTTATTAGCAGGGAAATATCGTCCTGACTCTACCTTATCATATCTGTTTACACCGAAATACACTGTCTACGTACACCCACGTACTCTGTCTATATACACCCACGTACACTGCCTGCATACTTTCATGAACACTGTCTACATACACTCACGTACCTTTGACTCTCCTTTCCTTTCACAGACCCACCTGGTGAACAAGCCTTTATCCTTTCTATCCTTAATGACCTAGAGCAGCTTTTACAGCACCCTACCCGTATCCCTGACAGCCTTGGAGAGAGCTCCAAAACAATAGACCTCTTCCTTACGACTAATCCTTCTGCATACTGTTAATCTTTCCTCTCCGTTGGGCTCCTCCTAGTGCAACCTAATTACCTTAACCTGTCCTATCGCTCCGGTACAGCCTGTGGACCTCCAAAGAAACGTCGACTGTGGCACTTTGGTGCTGCCCTCAAGCAGTACTTCTTTGATTTTCCCTGGAATGATTATTGCTTCCATGGCCGGGAGCCATCTGAGTGTGCATTACGCATTACGGAGGTTATTCTCTTGGGCATGGAAGCATACATTCCTTTCTCATATTCTTTGACTAATGCAAGAAAGCCTTGGTTTAATCACGCTTGTTCTAATGCTGTACGCAACAAGGAGAGGGCCTATAAAAGGTACCAGAACCAACCCACCCCTGAATCACATCTTGCTTATGTTTCTGCCCGGAATCGTGCTAAGTCTGTTCTTCGCTCTGCTAATAATAATTTCATCCGTACTAAATACCCTCAACTCTCCAACTCGAATTCTTCCCGCTCCTTCTGGCACTTTGCCAAAAACTTTTCTAACAACTTTACCTTAACATCCTTCCCTCCTCTTTTCTATTCTGATGGCTCTGTAGCTATTTCTACTACAGATAAAGCAGATCTCTTCGCTCAGACTTTCTCCTCCAATTCCACCTTAGACGATTCCGGTGCTGTTCCTCCATCACTTCCTCCCTCACACTTCCTCATGGCCGACATTAAAATTTCTTCAGCTGATGTATTTTCTGCAATCACTGTCCTTAATACTAACAAGGCATATGGGCCTGATGGAGTCCCTTCAGTTGTCCTCAAGACGTGCTTCTGTGCTTACACCCTGCCTAGGTAAACTCTTTCACCTTTGTCTGTCAACTTGTACCTTTCCTTCTTGCTGGAAGTTTGCTCTCATTCAGCCAGTCCCAAAGAAGGGTGACCATTCCCGGCCCTCTAACTATCATCCAATTGTTTTAACATCCTGTGTCTCAAAAGTTTTCGAGTCAATTCTTAACGGAAAAACTTTAAAGTATCTTTCTTATCACAACCTTCTTTCTGATCGTCAGTATGGGTTCCGTCAGGGACGCTCCACTGGCGATCTTCTCACCTACCTTTGACATTCCTTGTCATCCTCCTTTCGGGACTTTGGCGAAAGCTTTGCCATTGCACTTGACATCTCAAAGGCTTTCGATCGAGTCTGGCATAAATCTTTAATTTCCAAACTGCCCTCTTACGGTTTCTATCCTTCTATCTGTGCCTCCATCTGTAGCTTCCTTTCAGGTCATTCTATAGCCGCTGTTGTAGACGGTCATCGTTCTTCTCCTAGATCTATCAACAGAGGTGTTCCTCAGGGCTCTGTCCTCTCACCGACTCTATTCCTTCTAATCATCAATGACCTTCTATGCTGTACATCTAACCCTATCCACTCGTATGCTGATGATTCCACCCTTCACCTTTCCATTCGGTTCTTGCAACGTCCATCTCAGCAGTTGCTTCA
This sequence comes from Coenobita brevimanus, assembly GCF_032717465.1. Lineage (NCBI taxonomy): Eukaryota > Metazoa > Arthropoda > Malacostraca > Decapoda > Coenobitidae > Coenobita > Coenobita brevimanus. The sequence continues at coordinate 2,409,597 of NC_136966.1, read as the reverse complement.
ACAGACAGTGAATGAGACTATGGCAAACCGAATGTCTGACTTGGCTCGTATCTCTGACTGGGGTAAAAAATAATCTGGTTGTTTTTAATGTATCAGAAACTCAGTTTTCTCATCTATCAACCCGACACAATCTTCCACAGGAGTACCCACTAATCTTTAATAAAATCCAGCTCAATTGTGCATCATCCTTGAACATGCTTGGGGCTTCATTCACTCGGGACTTATCTAGGAAAGATCATATTTCATCTCTTGTAAAATCTGCTTCCAAGACATTAGGCGTGGTACGCTGACTCCGTACCTTCTTTGCCCCTGCACAGTCGTTGACTTTATACACGGGTTTTACTTGCCCCTGTTTAGAGTACAACTCTCATGTGTGGGGAGGCTCCCTACATACAGCTCTTCTCAATAGTCAAAGGCCTTTCGTCTTATCAACTCTTCTTCTCTTACTGGCTCCCTTCAACCTCTGTCTCTTCGCTGGACTGTTGCATCTTTATCTTTTTTCTATCGTTACTTCAATGGTCACTGCTCCTCTGAACTGCTTGCGTCCTTCCACCTCTACGACGGGCGCATAGCACCCGTCTAGCAACAAATTCTCATCCCTTTCCTGTCCAACTCTCTAATGCAAGAGTTAACCGTTACTCCCAGTCCTTCATTTATGCAACAGGTCAACTCTGGAACTGTCTCCCTCTGTCTGTATTTCCTAGGTGCAGGTGATTGGCATCCCATTGTCGAGACTTTAGATATCAATGACGTGTGGAATTACTTTACAGAAACTCTCAACAGTGCCATCAGGTTATATATTCCAATGCGCAACAGAAGGCCCGCCAAAAATTCTATGCCAAAATGGTGGAACTCCGACATTAAACACTGTCTAGAAGCAAAAAATCTTGCATATAAGAATTATAATACGGCAAAGAGTCAAAGTGATGTAAATGAATACGATGCCCTTTGACAAAAAGCCAAATTATTTATTAAACGCAATAAGAAAAACCTTGATACACATATTGCAAGTATCAGTAAATCAAATCCCCCCAAATTTTTCAGTTACATAAGAAGCAAAAAGGTAATAACTCCATCAATCGGTCCCTTGATCACAGATAACGGAGAGCACATTGATGATGAAACTATGATGGCAAAAATTCTCAATACTTTCTTCACATCAGTATTTACAACAGAAAGTATACATACGATTCCTACTGTTTCCCCCATTCCTATAGAAGAGGGCAACATAATCACTACCCTTACAGTTAGCGATTGCAACATTCTGCTTGCAATAAACAAATTAAAAGAGAATAAAGCATCAGGACCAGCCAATGTATCGCCACGTGTATTGAAGGAACTACAGAATGAAATATCAAAGCCCTTATCTGAACTTTTTAACTTATCATTTAAGAGCAGTAAGGTGCCACATGAATGGAAGCTTGCTAACGTAACCCCAATATTCAAAAAGGGCAACAGAACTCAACCAGAAATCTACCGCCCAATTAGTTTAACATCGGTGGTTTGCAAATTGCTTGAAACTATTATCAGAGACAAGTTTGTGAAACATTTAGAAACAAACAATCTCGTAAAAAATTCTCAACATGGTTTTCGTAATAGTTGCTCTTGCATCACGAATCTGCTGGACTTTTTCAATGATATACTGAACATGTACGACGAGACTAAATCTCTTGATGTGGTCTACCTCGATTTTCAAAAGGCTTTTGACAAAGTTCCACACAAAAGACTCCTTCAGAAGCTAAAGGCACATAGTTTCAGCAGCAGTGTTCTCAGGTGGGTAGAAGATTGGCTTACCGGACGAAAGCAAAGAGTTGTAATAAATGGAAAAGAGTCAGACTGAATAGCCATTACAAGTGGAGTGCCGCAGGGTTCAGTGTTAGGTCCTATTGTTTTCTTAATATATGTAAATGATATAGACGAAGGATTGTGTTGTAAGATTCAAAATTTGCTGATGATACTGAAATTGGTAACAGAGCAGACACAGCACTGCAAAGGCAGGCAGTTCAGAGAGATCTTGATCAACTGTTTAACTGGGCCCAACTTTGGGAAATGGATTTCAATATTAACAAATGCAAAGTGCTAAACATTGACAGTAAAAATGTAAGAGCAAGTTATAGCATGAATAATGTTCAACTTGATAGGGTAAACCATGAAAAAGACTTAGGAGTTATAATAACAAACGATTTGAAACCAAGCAAACAATGTACTGAAGCTGTGAAAATAGCCAATAAACTGATTGGATTCATAGGCAGAGCATTTGAATATAAATCTGATAATATTGTCCTCATTTTGTATAATTCCTTAGTATGCCCGCACTTGGAGTATTGCGTTCAGATTTGGTCACCGTATTATAAAAAGGATATGGAAAAGCTTGAAAGTGTGCAGCGAAGGGTGACAAAGATGATACTTAGATTGAGAAATAAACCGTACGAGGAACGTTTAGAAGCCCTGAATCTTTTTACCCTAACAAAACGGAGGATACGAGGAGATTTAATTCAAGTTTTCAGGATATTCATAAGACATGATAACATGGCTGTCGATAAATACTTCACAGTTGATCACTTGAATTACACTAGAGACAATGGGCATAAAATAATTGGCAAACGATTCCAGTCGCATGAAACTAAGGATTTCTTCTTCTATAGAGTTGTAAATATATGGAATAAATTTGCCTCCAACGTAGTAAATTGTAATACAGTACATACCTTTAAAGGTCGCCTGGATAAGTATTTGGCATCTAACCCCCAGCTTAATATGCTTACTTCTGAATAAAACACTTGTGTATGTATAATTTTCTATTCTATTTTATTTTAGTTTTTTTAGAGCCTGGATCAATTTATTAAATACAAATATAGTATATGCACAGACTAGGATATGCACAGATAGCCCTGAGTTAACGGTCACTACTCATACTTTCGACCTGTGATGGGCTGTGGATCACTGAGGGTCCCTGTTAGTTACGTGGCCACCATCGGGATTTTTTTCATGTACCAGGGGTCACTGCTGCAGGAGGTGACTTGTGTGCTTGTCCTGCATGGGAAAGTTCCTAGTCTCAGTGGAATGAACGGAGCTGTGGCCTGATTGACTGCTGCCTACCTTAATAGCGCCAGACAAGGCTGCTGCACCACCCCTGAATATCCACACTGTGCACTGTGCAATTTCCACATTGTGACCGCAGACGCGCCATCAACTCAACGTACCCGTACACAGTGACATGCATTAGTTATTTATTTATTCGATTATTCATTTTACATTACTACTTTCTCTCTCAGGTTATTCATACTGATAGCTTATAGATAAAGTATTATAGAATGTAGCTTTCCTTTTCAGTCTTTCCTATGAAATTTCCATGTCAGTTTTTCCATGCTGCATGGTGGTTTTTCTCACTTTTTCTTGCCAGTTTTAACTGGAGGGTTTGGAGGCGGGGGGAGCCTTCTTACTTTACTATCCTTATCCTTCAGCATGTAGAGTTAGATCTCGTAATCATTGTCTACTCTGTAACAAACAGCCTCGAAAGGACCATAAGGTCTGTTGCTGTTTGGTTTCCTTTGTACTTCCTATGATCTCCAGTCTTTCAAACGCAGTGTGTCCAGGCATCTCGAAATGAACGGATCTTAAATTTGGCTCTCTTTTGTATTGTTTTTTTTTTTTTTTTTTTTTCTTGGAAGGAACGGTGTGCGGACCCCTGGCCTTTGGTTCCTTCTTTCTTGCATAAAAAACAAAAAGTCTATATACATCCACGTTCGCTGTCCAAATGCACCCACGTATACTGCCAGCCTACACCCATGTACATTATCCAAATACACTCTAGTACCAGTGCCCACATATATATATCACTTACACTATCCATATTCGCGCAGAACTGCGTACGCTGAACAAATACACCCACCTACTGTAGTCTCATGTCCATCCACGCCCTTAAAAAATTAGGAAAGAATGCCATATGATATTTTGACCCATGTAGAAAAGACTCATCATCATCTTCATCATCATCATCATCAGCAGCAGCAGCAGCAGCATAGTCATCATCATTCGAGGTGGAGTCCAGAAAGCAATAAATAAACTGAAAGCTACATTGATGTTAATAAAGCATTATGAATTAATGGCTAAGCAAAGATTATTTCTTATTCATGCGCACAATGATCGAACACAATAACTAGCGATTATTTTTTATTCTATATCATGACATCATCATATCACACAATGCATTTGATCTTCCAAATAATGTTACTCGGCCTGTTAGTAAACTACTGGTCCTAAACGGGTAAAAATCTGTTATGTTTCTTTCACCTCAACCAGACCCATTTTTCCCCCCCTTTTTTTTTCAGCTTATTTCAATAGCTCAGTTGCAGAATAACACAAAGCTACCACCTTACATCCTTTCCATAGATAAGTCTTCTTCGTAGCTAGCATCATATTCTACTGCTAATTTGCTGTTACAACTCAGCATTCAAAATTGAGAGGTGTTAAAGTTAGGCCATGTAAAGTGAAGAGAATGGTACCAGTGGCCACTTTAGTTGTCTAATTCCAACCAGCAGCAGGCGGGGAAGGAAACAGTCACTGCTTGCAGACACCTGAAATGAAGTGAAATGCAGATCCCAAGGGTGCCTTTTATCATTAAGTGACGAGACAGTGTGACATTCTAAACAGCTTTGTAGATTTCGTAACACCTCTTCCTCAGCAACCCATTTTGCACATTACGCCTCAGCATCCTCTTTTATATGAGGAATGTGAACTAAATCAATTTTAAAATTATCTACATAGCATAACAGAGAATTCTAGAGCTTTATGCAAACTAAATCGCTAAAGAAGAAGTGCTACGAAGCTTCCTATATCACCTTGGACGTGACCAAATTCTGAATCATGTTTGAAAGGTTCATATCGAGAACAGTTTTGTGATGATTGTCTTTTATTATTATAGCCTACTTAATTTTGCCGATGATGAGATGGAAGGATGGTCTGGAAAAGCATATGAGTGAGGGTGATGTTGCTTGGAGAGAGGGCTGCCTAATGATGATGGCATTTCGTTTGTCGCTACCCCTTCGGAATTAAAGTATCTGACTATAGATAGAGAGATACACAGACAGATCGATAAAGAGAGAGAGAGAGAGAAAAAAAAAATTATCTTTGTGTGGCCATGCTTCTCTACCAACAACAGAATTAATTGTCTTGTCACACAGGAGAGAGACCTGGCTCGTCTTCCGCGCGTTCTTGAATATCTTGCTCTAATATTACTGTCCTGCAACCGCCGACATCTCTGCATCTCATGCTTACAAACAGTAAGTCACCAAAAGTCTTGTCATCAATGTTTTGAAATATATAAATATATTCTTACCTCACAGCGAGTAACATCCCTCTTTGTTTCCACCCTGGCGACTGCTGAGAGTAATATTTCGGCCAAGTAACTATGCAGATCGGAAAATTATAATAAATTCGTCCTCGCTAAATTACGAGTTTGATGATGACAACGGAGAAAAGACAAAAGGAAATTAATACGTTATATGTGATATACAGGAATGTAGAGAAAAAAAAAAAGGGAGTGGTGGAACCACTTGTGTGTGTGTGTGTGTGTGTGTGTGTGTGTGTGTGTGTGTGTGTGTGTGTGTGTGTGTTGGAGAAAGAGAGAGAGAGAGAGAGAGAGAGAGAGAGAGATGGGAGGGAAAGAGGATAGTTATTTGTGTGTGTGTGTGTGTGTGTGTGTGTGTGTGTGTGTGTGAATCATAGCCCCTGATTACAAGTTGTATAAAACCGCTTATGTTTAGTGTTAATAATAATACACTGAGCTGCCGCAGTGATGACCGGGGCTGATGCAGACACTTTGAGTACAGACGCTCTTTAAGGTTGGCATACAGGGTGGTCCATATATTACACAAACCAATTCTCATGTGATACCGGGAAGGCTTAATTACGGCTACCTGTATCTAACCTGTATCATTTAATGCTTCCCATATTCTTTTTTTTTTTTAAGTGTCTGACTTTTTAAATCGTATAGTGGAGTGCTAATTGCATGAAGCAGCCAAAATTTCTTCAATCCACACGAAAAAACAAACTGAGCCGTCCATGCAGCACACAAGATGGAAGAGTGCAATATAAGAATCAACCTGTACTGTATATCAAGGGGTAAATGTAGCACATGTTTAGCCCCTCCGCTTGAACATTCCCCGTAAGCTGAATACAGTCGTTTAAAAGTAGCAAAAATATTCGAAAACTTATATACATCACCAGACTGAAGGAATTAACCCCCACATTTCTTTCTGATGCGTGGTTGTTATCATACAGTCCAGTCATTACAGTAGATAGTAAAACTCTCAAGCCACCATGACTCACTCTGAGTTCAAAAAATTCGTCTGGTGTTAGCTGGGATATGATACTTGGGACGATGCAACGAAGAGAAAGTAACCCCTTCCCTCGCCTTCCCACTCCCCCATGACCTTGTGCTACGTAATTTTTTTCATCATGCCTCATCACACACCGATCTATGCACTTAGTCCATATTCGTTTTCCATATTATTTATTTTTATTGTTAACCATCCATTTATTTGAGGTGAATAATGATACCCAGCTTAGAATCTTATAAATTATGATCTGCGTTGAGGAAAAAAAGAGCTGAATTTTGTGCTACTGGTTATGGCAAGAGTGGGCGACAGTGAAATAATTTGTTATCGCCTTCAATTTTAATATAATTTATGCGTTAGTACTCTGATCCCAGCTTGTTAAATTGGAACAGGAGCCAGTGGCTTCTTTTTTTTCTTTTCTTTTTTTAACTTACTGGTTTTTGGCATGAGCGTAATTTTTTTTTTTTTTATCGTTGCCAACTTTTGCTGTGGTAAAATTATGGGTATGAGTTTGAAAGCTTACACTTTACTGCCTTGCTTGGAGAGAGAGAGAGAGAGAGAGAGAGAGAGAGAGTTCATATACCTGCATATGTTATATAAATTAGCTGGCAAAAATACATACTGACAGACACTTTGTTACACGCCGTTTTAGTGAGGGCTCATCAACTGTACACACACAAGCTCAGTTTTCTCGCTGTTTTCTCCTTTCTTTCTTCTTTCGGTCAGCTGTTTTTCTTTCATTTATCTATTATTTTCTGTCTGTTCTCTATGTTGTCTTTCTTCTTGTTTCTGTCCTGTGCTTCCTCTTTCCTTTCCTTTCTTTCTAAACATTATAGTCTTTCTTACATCTTCTCCGTCTTCAGTCTTTCGTCTGTCTGAACTTCGTTTTTATTCATCATTATGCCTTCTTTTTCTTGCTTTAGTTTGCCGTTCTTCCGTCTGACCTCTGTGAAATCATTCTTACCGTAGTCTTACATCTCTGTTATCGTTTCTAGACTACCCCCCCCCCCTCCTTTTTTTTCCTTGAGTCTTTTGTCTTCCCTTTCCGTTTTTCTTTCATGTTATATTATCCGTCTGCTCTTCATTCTCTGTATTCTCCTACACTCCAGCCTTGCTATTCATCCCTTCCACTGGGAAAGAGAGTGACTGGGATGGTGACTGGGAAAGAGGGTACGTTAAGGAGACTGTGAAGGAGCGGGAGACGTGTTCGAAAGATTTAGGATTAGGGCTCAGGGTTTGAGGAGATTTAGGAGGAATGTTGAGAGAGAGAGAGAGAGAGAGAGAGAGCATAACACACAACGAAAATAAGATAGCTCAGTTCCACTAAGACGATTCCCAGTTGGACGATTCTTTGCAACCATGCTGTTACTGCCATCTCTGACACATTATCCGATGGTCTACGTACAATTAGTTATTTCACTGGTAATTACTGCAGTTTTCTTTGTTTTTTAGAAGCATTAAATTTAACCGGTGAATATCTTCATAAGAGAGAATACACAATGCACAGTGCTTTAGTGCCAGAACCATTAGTTTACCAGTAGTTCGCCTCTGCCATATAAACTGGAAGTCTAAATAAACTAGAGAGCTCGGTGTCTGACCATCATAATGTTAACAAAGTAGGCAGGGTACTGGCTGGTGACTAAAATGACACGTTAGTTAGCTCCACCTTTTCTTCAACACACACACACACACACACACACACACACACACACACACACTCGACTGACCAAGTCCTTACTGTATTATGACACTCTGTTTTTATGTTAATGGATATTTAAGTTTCTTCCCTCAGCTCTGGATCATTTAAAGTTCTTCATCTAGAAATCCAGGGGTCTGACATCCTATATGCTTGAAGTACGTACATAGATATGAAGAGAGATCTTTTAACATTAATGTGATGATTCGAATAATAATGCATATACAGGTAGGACATTCTATTTGTAGGTTTTCTGCATATCTCACTCTTCAGAATACCTTTATCCCTGATTACATCCACATAAAAGAAGGAGAATTTATTATCCATTTCCATTTCATAAGTAAACTTTATAGATGGGGCTTTGTTAGGTGAAAAGCACAGTGTCATCAACGTATCGGAACCAATCTTTTTCTCCTTACAGGCGTCAACAAATTACTTACAGATACTGCATGCCAATATTTGACAGCACAGTGGAGAGGAAATTACCCATTGCCAAACCAAATTTTTGTGTGTAATGTTTACCCTCAAAAACAAACGATGACTTATCTACACGCAATAAGGAAAGTGTGAAGTAGAATAGGTGAAACAGACGACCTATTGTCCCTGACAGTACGTGGGTAATGGGTATGCCACTGGTCTCTGAAACTACTGCAGACTATTTTTCGAGTTGACAGGGAAATATGAGGATCATTAAGAGAAGTAGAGTTCATTTGCATTAACTAATATCCCTGTCACATTAACCACAAGTTTACGTGCTCGTTCCAGTGTTCACCATTCTTACTCATCAACCTCCATGATCATGCACTAGAAATTTTTGTCACTGTCTTAAAATCCCCCCCTCCCGTCTCCGTCCTTTTCAATTCTTCTTTCAACTCTACCTTGCTGGGCTTTTCACTGTTATATATATATAAAGTACAAACGCATATATATATATATATATATATATATATATATATATATCTTTTCCTTTTAGTTTTCAAACAGATATAGACACCATTGGCTAAAAGTTTGCAACAGTTTTCCCTTGCAAAAAACATCGAGCATAAGAAATTTAGGCAGAGGATCAGTTTAATTCGATCTGTCTAACACACTGTGTGTTAAAAAATTGCATAAACAGATGGAAAATCAGACTCAGGAAGACTCTTCCCAGTCTGACATTTTTTTATAAATGAAAGGCCTGAAAATATCATGTAACTTTTGCACTTTTCTTGGCTTTGTCTTTTCTCTGTACCTTCGTATCCGTCCTCATTTGAGTCTTTCTGCCTCCTCTCTTTTTCTGTGACTATCCTTTTTCGTGCCTATATGTCTCTTCTTTTCTCTGCATCTCTCTGTCCATCCTTCTTTTGTGTTTCTGTCTCCTTCTTTCACCTTCTGTTTCTATCCATCTCTGTGGCCCTGTTACTCTTCTGTGTCTCTGTTTTTTGCCTCGACAGTCCCACCCACCATTACCCGTTGACTCTCCCAGGTCAAAGGTCAAATAGGGTGTGTAAGGGAGGAGGCGAGGAAGGTACACAAAATAATGACCTGGAGGCCGTGACCCTCCGTGACCCCACCCCCACTTTCCTGCCGAATTCTAGTGCTGCCTTCATCGCGGCGGGTAGTTAACAGTACTTTACCGTGCAACAAGAGCCTAAGGAATTGTTTTGCGTCTGTGGCATTAGGGGCAGGATTCTAAGTTGCATAGGTGGCTTCGTAGCACCTCATCGACTATAGTTTTTGGGTTTATACGTCTGTCATCCAACACGCCTACGTTACTGGAACAAACAGTATCAACAGTAGTAGTAGTGCTTGTTGTTGTTGTATTCCAAGGTTCATTTGAACATGATACCTGTAGACTGCAGGCTGACGCAACCCCCATCCTGCAGTCCATCCTCTACCTTTCAGGGAACAGTTAATAAGATGGGGATCATTTGCATAACGGGGCAGCGGAAAACCCGGTTATATCAATGCCACCTGGCGAAGGCACCCGTCTCCAGCACCAACGATGTCGATACTAAGAAAATATGAGCAAAAGAAAGTAACGAGTTCCAAGACAGATATCAAAGCGCAAAGAAAAAATGTGCCGCACATCCTGCAACGCCACGGAGAATACAGTCCTGAATATCTGCACCCTTATTTCTGGCTACTGTACTCTCACCACCAGTAGTAACTTGAAAACCAGTGCGCCAATGGACCACGTGTTGTGACTGCCTTGTGCAACTGACTGTTTCATGTGTATGTCAGGCTAAATTTATGTGTGTGTGTGTGTGTGTGTGTGTGTGTGTGTGTGAGAGAGAGAGAGAGAGAGAGAGAGATTAGTTGTGCATAATGCTTTCATGTTGGTATTATGCCTGTTATATTTTCCACGCAAGTGTTTGTACACTTCTCTTCTATAAATAATACTTCCACTGAAGTGGTTGGGTTTTTTATTCAGGTGCACCCATCCTTATTATTTGTGGTATATGGGTTGGTACCTCATTGTTGTTGTTATTGTGGCCCAAGACTAATCTGAACGTGAACGCTGTGGACTGCAGGCTAAAGTTGTCATTTGCTTGCAGTCTAGCATCCTTCTTTCGGGGGAAAGGAAGGAGCATGCGGACATTTTTACAACTGGGCGGTTAACCGGTCATGTATAACAGTGCAAGGGCGTGAAGGCGTCCCTGTCCAGCACCTGTATCCCCGGGTAAATTACGCTGTTTTTATCTCCACAATACAAGGACTCTTGTTGCAGTTTATCCTTGATGCTGCCAAACGATTTTTCTCGGATTTGGACAGATTTTGGGAAAGTGAAGAAAAACTAATACTGAATCAAATCTTTACATCGTCTTAAGTTGAATATAATCGTCTGGCAGCGGTAATACCAGAAAGAGATGTCGTCTTCATACATATGAGGTATTTCAGTTAATACACACAACGGAGTAAAGGTAGGTCAAGGGAGTGAGAGACACAGTGGAAAAAAGCCACAAGAACGCAATAGATGCCCTCCTCATCCTCCTCATCCTCTTCCTCCTCCTCATCTTCCTCCTCCCCCTGCACTTCCATCTTCACCATATCTTCTTCTTCTTCCTCCTCCTCCTCCTCCTCCTCCTCCTCCTCCTCCTCCTCCTCCACTTCGTCCTCCTCCACTTCCTTTTCTTCTTCCTCCTCCTCCCTTGCATATTATCAAGATAAAAATATTGATTTTTTCTCACTAAAAGACCCCATTCGGTGACCATTGTCGGGGTATCATTAACATTATTTTTTTCCTACGGTTTCTTCCTTGACGGAGTGGCCGCGAAAAGGAGGGACAAGGAGAGACAGAGAGAAGTAACCCCCAGCTGTCCGTAAGGTCTGAGAAACAACTGTCCTGCACTTAGACTGTGACCTTTATTGCAGAGGTTTCCGGCCATGTTTTTATCTTGTATTTCTTGTGGTGTGTATTTCGTACCTGGATGTTGTATATTTTTGCCTGTTGGTGGCTTGACTAGAACGCATTATAATCTGGCTTTATCATTATTATCCTGTCCTAGACTGTCGCCTTTATTGCACTTTTTCATTATCTTTCGGTATTGATTTCGTACCTAAATGAAGTTTAGTTCAGGTTCCAAACATCAGTTTAAATTTTCCATAAATTTCTTCATGAATTTGCAGTCGATTTGCTTCAAAATTTAATGCCTCATTTTTCCCGCCACAGCCTGGACTATTGTCCATAAATCAAGGCTAAGTGGTAACTTTTGTAGGCACGTATATAACCCATCGTTTCTGCTCACCCGCTACCCCTATGCCTGGCTGGAGACAGGTGGTAGCCAGGGCTGACAGCGAACGAACACCTGATGTTTATTGGAAGCTATGTTACACTGAATGTCTGAAAGTATTATTGCAAACCATTTCCCTTGCACTGTACCAGAGCTTCAAACTACCTCCTCCACACTTAATAATAGATCTTTGTTGGCCAGAAAATCCGCAGCTACTACTTCAGTACAACTGATGGTAGGGTAAGAAGATAAGTAGAAACTGGTTAGCGAATGTACGTACGAAGTGCCAAACAGCATCTCACGACTTCAGGTCCGTAAGTATGAGACGGATTTACTAAAATCCAAGTATTCCAACCAGTCTCAGGTGACTGAAATGAGAGTTATCTACATGTTAAGCCAACAGGAACAAAAAGAAACCTGTTACAATTTTTTTTTTAAATATATTAGTGCTTATGTTGGGGATAACTACTGTAAGTATTAGAAGGAAGACTGATATGAGGCATGCATGATAAGAGGGAGAGATGCTGTGAGGAAGGGATGCAGTGGGAAAGGGATGCTGTGAAGGACGGATACTGTATGAAAGGAAGGGATGCTGTGAGAGCGGGATGGTGTGAGGGTAAGATGCTGTGAGAGGAGGAAGAGATGCTGTAAGGGAGGGATGTCGTAAGGGATGAATGCTATGAGGGATGAAGGCTGTGGGAGATAGATCCAGTGAGGGAGGAATGCTGTGTGTGAAGGATGCTGTGTGAGAGGGGTGCTGTGAGGGAGGGGAATGCTGTAGGGAAGGGATGCTGTGAGGGAGGAAGGGATGCTGTCAAGGAGGTATGCTGCTAAAGAGGGAAGGATGGTTAGAAGGAATGAGTGATGCCATGAGGGAGAGATACGGTGAAAAAAGTTTTCACACCAAACGAGATGTTGTTCTTGGTATTCAAAGTTTTTTCTATATTGCACAAGTGTCATCTCTAACTCTTCCTTACACAGTACAGGAAAACTTCGAGCTACCATCTTAACGCTGGACAGCAAGTTTTCATTCGTTGTGAAAAACTAGTTACAACTTTCCTACGCCCATTCGATGAGGCAGAGGATGAGCAGGATATATCAATCACGAGTGCAACATTGTCATGAAATCTTTCGCACATACCGTCATCATTCTCTCAATATCGTTCAGTCATAAGCCTCATGTTCCTCAGCCCTAGGCCCTTCCAGGCATTGTGTCGGTGTCGCCTGGTAGCCACTCTTGCTGGTATAGGCACTCAGGGAGGGAACCTAATGTGTCTTGCGCCATATTCTCGTCAACTTAGGAACCTTTCTAGCACCTTTCCCTGAACCATATATTTTGTAGTTACGCCTCATTATTTTCTTGCGCATTATTTATCTTTTTCTTACATTATATAGACTGCATAAATTTATGTAAGATAACGTTAACATTCCAGAGAGAAAACCAACTACCGAGAAAGAAGTTCTATGGAACCTCCTGAACCGACGGGAACAGGAACCTTGTATTGGTAAATATTACCTGGTGCGTTGTATGTGCAAATTATTTACGTATTAAGAGCCTACAAATACCCTTTAGGTGAATGAAAAGTGTAGCAACTACGATCCCTATGAACAACACAAGTATGCAACGCTTGGTGACTATAATCAGTTCGTTGTACCTGCTGGAACTGAACCACCCCCACAACTTAAATACTAAGTTGTAGTTGCATGAAATTGGGTCAGCTTTAGTTATGAGGCTGATATGTCTCTGTCTGGTTACAAATTAAATGAACCATACAGTCTGACTTCACCTGGACATCAACTAAACTGAAAAGGGGTTATTATTCTGTCAGGTTCAAACAAATGCTATATATAGATCGTCAGTTAAAATACGTTCAAGAACTTTGCTAGAGTCATGTATCTCTCCTGGACTAGTACTGATATATACGGCTATTAATAGCTATATCTATCTATCTATCTATCTATCTATCTATCTATCTATATATATATATATATATGAAGCATCTGTGGTACAGTGGTAGAGTGTGCATTTCGTACACGGCTGAACCAGGGTTCGCGCCCCGCCAGGGTAATAAACTTTGGTTGGGTTCACCCGGCCACGTACTGCATTGGCGGACACAAGAGGTGCTGTGATTGAACCAGTGTCGCTTACTATAAAAGTATGCTTGCACCCAGTCGTCTTGCGCGGGCCGATTACACTTGGTTCACAGACTACACACACATCCAAAGCCACTCCAACACTACAGTTACACTTACAAGCACTTCTCACCCTACATACAATCTCTACCAGACAGCCTAAGCCACTTGGTAGAGATACATTGACTGTATCGTCCAGACTTCGGTCGGGATAAGCCGGTCCTGCAGTGGATACTCAAACGGCTGATGATATATATATATATATTTCTTTTGGTTAGAGAGAGGTGTCCATTTCATCCGCATCGTATGGGTTGCCGTGCAGGATTTTATTTTCTTCGTCACGAGATATCCTCATTAGATCTGAGGAAATCCTTAGTAAATCTGAACGTGGTACTGTGACATACTATATACTCTCACTTTGACTAGTAAGACCACTGCTGTATTGTAACATGCCTTCATCATCACCATCATCATCATCATCATCATCATCATTATTATTGTTTATGCAAGGTTAAATTCTATTTGTTCACAGTTCACTTAGCTGTGTATTGCTACCATTTAGAAAGTGTGGTCTTGTCTGAAAGCTGACTATGCTCTTCAGATCTGGTCATTGAACTGTACAGTAGTCTGTTGCAAGTCTGAAGGAGGGATTAGGAAGAGATTATGTCCATCTGGTTAACATCCAAAACTTTGCTGGTATCAGAAATAGTATCAAAATGCTATGATAGCTGGGTTTAATATATGCCAACACGCTGGCTAACCCGTCGTCAGCATTTGCAAAGAGTCCTGTTAGCATAGTGTATATATGAACACTGTATTTACAAGCCTTAATGCATGCTAAAACCAACACCTCACCATAACCATAGACATGTGTGTCGTTTTTGCACCCATTCACACCCATGATGTTCTTCCTGTCCTCACATTATTCTTTCTAATTCTAGGTTATTTTATTCACATTAGTAGAGACCTTTCGAACTAGGAAGATTCGATTAAACTTTCACTGACCCCTTCACTACAAACGGTCCTCCCTAAGATGAACAGACTCGTCAGATGGTAGATAGAATAGCGGCAGTACTAGTGGCAGTAGCAACCCCAGGCTGCTGGCTGAAATGGCTCTCCTTCTTCACTCTACCATCATCCTTTCTAGGAGTTGAGGGAAGTTTGGATAACCGGGCAGGGGAACCGTTTAGTTATATCGGTGCCACCATGTGAAGGCGTCCCTCTGCTGCAGCAAGGAACGTGGTGGAAGGACAGAGGGAGGGGGGGGATGTGACTTAGAATGAAGGGTCGTTACTGAATAGGGACAGAAAAGCTTAGAATGGTAACTACTTCATTCCGATGACATAGTCTTTAGCATACTCTCGCTACTTGCAGAATTTGTTTCATTCAAATAAGGAAACACTTTTCGAACTAGAGTATTTTTTAACCCTTTCACTGTGAGGGGGTCAGGTGGTGGAGTGGGACGCCTTCTCATGGAGGCACCATTATAACCAGGCACCTCCCCTGCCAGTAATACAAACGTTCCTTAACTCTCTTTACTTCTTGAAAGGTAGATGGTGACTGCAGGAGAAGGACATCTCCAGCTTGCAGTGCACTGAATTTACGATGAGATGAACCTGGAGCTACAATAACAGTTACAAAATAGAAAAGTCCTTAACTGATTGCAAGCGTCTACAAATAGCAAGAAAAAAATAGCTTCAGTGGATTAAAAGAGTTAAAGTTACCCTTCTAAAACGAGGCGTCTGGTAATGAAAATGCATTAAGATGGCTATTTATGCCTCAGGTTAGCACGCACACTCATAGCAATATACATTACATAAGTGTCTGCTTATTTCTCCGGGCCTCATCTATTAAACCACCTAGCTAAATTTCTCTGTCTATCTATATTTCCGTATACATTACTCCATTCATCTAGCTATATACAGTAATAGTATCTGTTATCTACTTATTTTTTTAAGGTGTCTCTATCAATTTACCAAACGGTTATTTTTTTCCATCTTTCCATCTCTATTTATCCATCAGTTTAACGATCCTCTTTATGTTTTAATCCAAATTTCGTAAGCATTAAACAGTGCTAGGAACCAATTCATTAGAACAATTGTGAACTATGCTTCCCTGAGCTGGGCCCCAACCGTAACTGACACAGATATGGAGAAACATCAGAAGCACAAAACGAAACCATAAGAATAATTATATACTAGCAAAAAAAAGACCACTTATGTAGATCAGCAACATTAGAAAACAAAAATACTTCCAATGAAAAACCATATAAACATAAGAAACATACAGTTTATTGCTGCAGCTCAAGACCCATCCTTCA
Organism: Coenobita brevimanus; assembly: GCF_032717465.1. NCBI lineage: Eukaryota > Metazoa > Arthropoda > Malacostraca > Decapoda > Coenobitidae > Coenobita > Coenobita brevimanus. The sequence continues at coordinate 2,393,400 of NC_136966.1, read as the reverse complement.
CATGTGGCTTAATATTGCATCATCCCCGACCACAAAAGAAAATGAAGTGAACATTTGCCCAGCACTGCAAGGAGTAGCCTATCTTTGCAAAATCCAACTTTCTCCACCATACAGTACAATGCATAAACACATTACTATAAACATAGATACCACAGCCATCAAAAGCCTCCAGCCAGATAGCCTCCTTCACGAATCACTACCAGAGATACACCACTCAGAAAATTCCTTACCTAGACAGACACGGGTACACGTAGCCAAACTGCGATCCGGTCACCACCTTTCCCTGCCACAATATCGACACAAAATACAACACAAACAATCCACTATGCCCAAACCAAAGTGCAGCCCCCCTCATCATATCACAGTTACTCAAACTGTGTGCAATACTATCACATCACAGACAATCCTTCTATATAACCGTAACAAAAGACCCCTGGGAGCGACTACATAGTTAAAGTGACGTATCCTCCAGTCTGCTGGGTTCAAGATCAGATGATCTTGGATCTGCAATAACAACAACATGCTAGAAAATGCTAAACCGTAAAGTACATAAAATATTGCTAAATACAATGTGGTATACACATAGAAATCGGTTATATAATATAGTGAACCCTTCTAGGACGGTGCCTAAGAGTACCACTGATTGTCCCTTTAGATCTGTCGAGAAAAGTGATGGAAGTGATTCTGATCACGTTGTTTTTGTTGTGTGTGTGTGTGTGTGTGTATGCTTGCTTGCCGATGCTCCCCCCAGATCTGTCAGAATAAAAAAGATGACAAGGGATGTTGATCTTGTTTTTACTGTGGGCGTAGCGACGGGGAGGGACGGTACACACACTGTTTTGGTGAATGATCCTATCCATATTCAGCCCCCATCACCCCACACACACACACACACACACACACACACAGTATGCAGTGAATTAATCATGCAGAATAGATGATTAATTTATTCATGAGGTACATACACATCCACACCCCGATGGTATTTTGGAGACAAATACCTTCACAACCCATATTATATTAAATTCATATTCATAGAGCAAGTCCTTCGATTATTAATATCAAGACTTGATTGTGAGATTGGCGTTTCTCTCTCTCTCTCTCTCTCTCTCTCAGACGGGGAAGGGGACAGCCGGACAAGATATCCTTGATATTTCAAAAGTGAATATTTAACTTGCTACAAAGAATCGACGGAAATATGTTTAAGAATCCCCTCCCATTCCCCCTCCTCGACCCCGACTCCCTCCTCTGCCTCCTCCGAACCCCCTATGAACCCCCTAACCAAATCCCTGCTAAAATTGCCCCTAATGCTTCTCTACTTCTCCCGCTGTTACCTCGACTCTGCTAACCTACACCTTTCCATTAGTCATACACGCTTACCCACCTGTTCTGTTAGTACAGTAGTATCACCGTGTTCTGTTAGTATTAAATACATTTTTAGTTTCCATCTTCTTCCCATCTTCCCTTCTATTACTATATTCATTTTTATTGTCCTTCTCCGTTTCGTCTTCCATTTGTCATCATTCTTCTTCTTCCTCTCATTTTCATCCTACACTTTATCAATCCTCCTAAGCAGGATGGCATAATTTTCGGCAACGCGTCCTATACCGTTGTGCAGCCTGTGTATGTGTGCATACGTGCGTGTGTGTGTGTGTGTGTGTGTGTGTGTGTGTGTGTGTGTGTGTGTGTGTGTGTGTGTGTGTTGTGTGTGTGCGTGCTTTAACTCCTCCTAGGCTATTAGAGAGATCTGAATGAAACTTCGAAGGAAAGTTCGCCTGGTCACTGGGAAGGTCTTGCACTGTATACAATTTTCCAGCCATGGTTTTTTAGGCTGTCATCTCCTCCTCGCCAAAGTTTAAATTCTCAGAAATAGCGAAAATAGGGCAGATATGGCTTGATGACTTAGGGCTTGTGGTACAATGGACTCCCGAACATAATTCGATATCTGGGGAACATGACTCAAATAATTCTTGGAGGGCCATCCCCCCTCCTAAAAATAAAAACGACCATAAGTAAGGGAAAGTGAGCACATGGGTTCCAACGTAACTTCTCAGGTCAGTTTGTTTGGTTCTTTTATAATGTCTTCTGCTGCATAAAATTTTCCAAAATAATTTTTAGGGGGTCAACTCACCTCCAAAGCTTACAAACCAAGGGAAGGGGGGCAGAAACGGCTTTGATATCTTTGTGCATGTTGGAGAGTGAATTCTCATCCGTAATGCGATGTTTGGGGAGGTGAACCCCTACAATTATTCTTGAGGGGTCAGCACTCCTCAGAAAATGAAAACGAACAGAAATAAGGGAAAGATTTTAATGAAACTTCCCAGGTGAGTTCGTCTGGTTACTCAGGACTTCCAGTACAGACAGTTTACAGCCAGGATTTTTAAGATCAGCCCCCTCACCTACAGAAATTAAAAGTTCTCAGAAATAGTGAAAGGAGAGATGAACAGCTTTGATATCTTAGTATATGTTGAACAATGGACTCTTATTGGCTATGCGACACTTGCGGAGAGTGGTTCACAGTGACTCTTTGGGGTCAGCCTCCCTCCTCCCAAAAATAAAAATGATAAAAAATAGAGGAGAGTGAGCACACGGATTTCAGCGAAATCGGCATTCATATCGCAAGTGATCGTGTAGATATTTCTGTCTCCAAAATACCATAGGAGGGGTACTGCCCTGCAGCACCAGTCGAGCAGGGCAGTACTCCCAAGGTGGATGGAAAGCTGATGACAGGGAGAGCTGGAGCTTCCGTTTCATCAGCCCTCGGGACTGCTTCCTGACCATCCCCCTTTGCTGAACTATTTCAGTGTTTCAGTAACACAGAAAGTAGGCCAGCATGCTCTCCAATACAAGTTTCTCTGTCAACATAATCTACATGCACAGTACACACAACATAACCTTTTCAAAATTAAAGAAAAATGGCGCACTATAACCATGACTGGAGTCCCCGAGGATGGGGGGGTGGGGGGACCATCAATGCCCCCACCATCCCCCCCTCTCCCTGTGATCACTCAACGTGCCTGGAACCACTGTCTGACTCACTTCTTCTTCATTTCTGCAACATTCGCGGCCTTTCCTCAAACTTTCTCTCTGTTGAACACCGCCTCTCCTCCTCTAAGCCTCACCTTCTCTTCTTAACAGAGACACAGCTGTCTGAGGCAACTGACAGCAAACCTTTTTTTGTATCCTTCTACTTTCTCTATACTCATTTCAAAGCCAAACGTGGCTGTTGTGTATATGTACGCAACGACCTACCTTGCTCTCGTGTTCCTGAACTTGATTCTTCTCAATTCTCTACTCTGTGGCTTCGGCTTTCCTCTCATTCTCTGACTAAATATATCTGTGTTGTTTACTTATCTCCTAATTCTACTGACTTTAAAAAATTCTTTGACTATCTTACTTCTACGATGAAACACATTCTATCCATTTCTCCTTTCTCTGAAATCTCCACTCTAGGAGATTTCCATGCTCACCACCATCTTTGGCTATCCACTCCTTTCACTGATCCACCTGGTGAACAAGCCTACATCTTTTCTATCCTTAATGACATAGAGCAGCTTGTACAGCACCCTACCCATATCCCTGACAGCCTTGGAGAGAGCTCCAACACACTTGACCTCTTCCTTACAACTAATCCTTCTGTTTACACTGTTAATCTTTTCTCGCCGTTGAGCTCCTCCGATCATAACCTTATTACCTTAACCTGTCCTATCGCTCCAGAATGGCCTGTGGATCCTCCAAAGAAACGTCGTCTTTGGTACTTTGGAGCTGCAGCTTGGGAGGCCCTCAGGCAGTACTTCTTTGATTTTCCCTGGAATGATTATTGCTTCCATGGCCGGGAGCCATCTGAGTGTGCCTTGCGCATGGCGGAGGTTATTCTCTCGGGCATGTAAGCATACATTCCTTTCTCATATCCTCTGACTAATGCAAGAAAGCCTTGGCTTAATCACACTTGTTCTAATGATGTCCGCAACAAGGAAAGGGCCTACGGTATAAGAGGTACCAGAGCCAACCCACCCCTGAATCACATATTGTTTATTTTTCTTCCTGGAATTGCGCTAAATCTGTTCTTCGCTCTGATAAAAATAATTTCATCCGTACTGAATGCTCTCAACTCTCCAACTCGAATTCTTCCCGCTCCTTCTGTCACCTTGCCAAAAACCTTTCTAATAATATTATCTCATCATCTATCCATCTTCTTTTCTACTCTGATGGCTCTGTAGTTATTTCTTCTACTTATAAAGCAGATCTCTTTGCTTAGACTGTCTCCTTCAATTCCACTTTAGACGATTCCGGTGTTGTTCCTCCATCACTTCCCCCCTCTGACTTCCTCATGGCTGACATTAAAATTTCTTCACCTGGTGTATTTTCTGCTATCACAGGGCTCAATACTGACAAGGCATATGGGTTTGATGGAGTCCCTCCTGTTGTCTTCAAGAATTGTGCTTCTGTGCTTACACCCTGCCTAGGTAAACTCTTTCACCTTTGTCTTTCAACTTGTACCTTTCCTTCTTGCTGGAAGTTTGCTCTCATTCAGCCAATCCCAAAGAAGGGTGACTATTCCCAAGCCTCTAACTATCGTCCAATTCCTTTTAACATCCTGTGTCTCAAAATTTTTCGAGTCTATTCTTAACAGAAATTTTTTAAAGCATCTTTCCTATGACAATCTTCTTTCTGATCATCAGTATAGGCTCCACTGGCGATCTTCTCACCTACCTTTCAGACTCCTGGTCATCCTCCTTTCGGGACTTTGGCGAAAGCTTTGCCATTGCACTGGACATCTCAAAGGCTGTCGATCGAGTCTGGCATAAATCTTTAACTTCCAAACTGCCCTCTTACGGTTTCTATCCTTCTATCTGTGCCTTCATCTATAGCTTCCTTTCTGATCGTTCTATAGCTGCTGTTGTAGACGGCCATCATTCTTCTCCTAGATCTATCGACTGTGGTGTTCTTCAGGGCTCTGTCCTATCACCAACTCTCTTCCTTGTATTCCTCAATGATCTTCTAAGCTGTACATCTAACCCTATCCACTCATACGCTGATGATTCCACTCTTCACCTTTCTGTTCGGTTTCCACAACGTCCATCTCTGCAGTTCCTTCAACAAACAAGGGATGAGGCTATGGCACACCTAATGTCTGACTTGGCTCGTATCTCTGACTGGGGCAAAAATAATCTTGTTGTTTTTAATGCATCAAAAACTCAGTTTTTATACCTATCAACCCATCACAATCTTCCACAGGAGTACCTACTAATGTTTAATAATATCCAGCTTCATCCTGTGTCATCCTTGAACATGCTTGGGGTTTCATTCACTCGAGGCTTGTCTTGGAAAGATCATATTACATCTCTTGTAAAATCTGCTTCCAAGGGATTGGGTGTGCTAAGCCGACTCCGTGCCTTCTTTACCCCTGCACAATTGTTGACTTTATACACGGGTTTTATTCGCCCCTGTTCAGAGTACAACTCTCATGTGTGGGGAGGCTCCCCACATACATCTCTTCTCAATAGGGTGGAATCAAAGGCTATTCTTCTTATCAACTCTCCTCCTCTTACTAGCTCCCTTCAACCTCTGTCTCTTCACCGCACTGTTGCCTCTTTATGTCTTTTCTGTTGCTACTTCAATGGTCACTGCTTCTCTGAACTGTCTGCTTGCATCCCTCCACCTCTGCGCCTGGTGCTTAGCACCCGTCTAACAACGAACTCTCATTTCTTTTCTGTCCAGCTCTCTAATACAAGAGTTAACCGTTATTCCCAGTCCCTCATTTATGCAGCAGGTCAACTCTGGAAATGTCTCCCTCTGTCTGTATTTCCTGCTTCCTATGATCTCCAGTCTTTCAAACGCAGTGTGTCCAGTCATCTCGAAATGAACGGATCTTGAATTTGGCTCTCTTTTGTATCGATTTTGTTTTTTTCTTGGAAGGAACTGTTTTGCGGATCAGCCTGTGGTTCCTTCTTCCTCGCATTAAAAAAAAAAAAAAATGGGTATGTAGTTTCTGTTTTCTCTGAGTGCAGAGGAGGAAACTGCACATCTGCTTTATTATTGTCTTCATTTTCTTTTCCATGTTCTCATATTGCTTTTTATTCCACTTATCATACTGTTTCCTATTATTATCTTCATTTTTCTTCACACCCTCTGTCTCATTTTCATTTCAGTTTTATCTTCAGTTTTCTTCTCCATCTCTTTCACATCTTCCTTTTCGTAACGTTCCTCATACTATTATTGTATTAACTTGATAACTCCTCTCACCGTCGTAGCCATCTCCCTTTAAACACAGAAGCTACGTATAATCGGATTGTTTTTACCTGACTGCACTGGACCACTCCTATAACGTGAATGCCGAGTAGCGGCTTTGTATAATTCGTTGATCCTTAGGCATGATGTAGGAATGAGTGTCCTTGGTGAGTGATCAAAACTGCTCTATCCAATTAGATTGCTCTTGGCCATTAACTGTGTTTTTAAAGTCAGGGATATCCGTCAGGTTGTAACAAACACTGTGGGTCAACTGGCCTAATGCAGTTATCCTGTTTAATGTTCTTGCACACTGGTTACTAAGATACTTCGTTATCCCCCCCTTTTTTTTATCTTATTCTCTATCTTTGTCTGTTGGTCTGCCCGTCTATCTATCTGTCTGTCTACATATCTGTCTATGTATGCCCGTATGCATGTCTGTATATATGCATATATTTACAGTATATATGTATTTTTAGCCAGACGGAGGAAGTGGCTATAAATAAATCGTCTCGATGTCACCTTGTCCTCCAGCATCAGGCTGTCTTTCCTTCAGCTCACACCACCTCATGCTTTTCCACCTCATCCTTCCATCTCATCCTCGGTTTCCCTCTCACTCTTTCCCCATCGATCTTACCCACTAACACTCTCCTAGTGTTATTATTGTTCCCTAACACCTTCTCTCTGATGACATATTTTATATTCACTGCTTCCTATTCTCACAGGATAATGTCCAACATAGGTTAGATCTGTTTTTAATTTTCCCCTCCCTTTGTGTGTGGGGGGGGGGGGAAGGTACGTGCAGACTATATTTAACTTCTTCAGTTCAAAAAGTCTTTCTCTTACGGTGAATATATCGTCTGAACGTGGCAATAATATCGTGAAAAGGACGTCGTTTGATTCAAGGGGTTCAGTCTCATCATCATCAGTCAGTCAAGCATTCAGTCAATCATAATCATAATCATAATCATCATAATCATAAACAACAACAACCTATGTGTTTATAATTTCAACCCGAGGATTTCAGTACTGTTTTATTCCAACTACCTCCTAACTATTTTTCCGGCTTAGTACAGCGCCCTAATAGTGATGTGTGTCATGACGACTGTATTAAATGTCTCCAGTTCGATAAATCTTCCCCAGCCCGAATAAAACAGATCGATAATAAAGGTAAAAATAAAGGTGGAGCAGACGCCGTTAGTAGCTTGGCCGTGGTGCTCATCTCCATAACATAAGCCTTTGAGCCTGTGGCGTGTTATTCACCCAATATCCTGGGATACAGGACCACTGCATCATCCAGGTTACCACAGTCACCTCCCCTGGGTGTTATCTAAGGTACTCATTTTACCTACCAACCCACAATGGATGGATGTACACCTGAGTCAAGTGGCATCAGCTGCCCACACCAGGATATTGACCCTGGAGCTAACGTGCCGGCAGCTTCATAGTCAACGACGCTGACCAGTCAGCCACCGATAATAACAAGAACTGAATCTCTAAAAACTACCTTATGGTACTCAGTTTGATTTCCATAGCTGCTTGAGAGGGTCGCCTTCATGGGGTGACACCGATATGACCAGTGTCTGGAGTTGCCCGGTAATACAAATGTCACTTAGTAGCCTCCCTGTCCCCCGAAAGCAGCAATGTGGACTGCGGAAGAAGGACATCTTTGTTCTCCCGTCTACTGGGTTCATTTTCATTCCCGTCTGGGGTTGCAACCACCATTGTTAGTACTTGATTTCCATATCAGATTTCCCACTCCTGCATTCCACCATATTTTCCCATAATTTTCCCTCTATTATTATTTTTTTTTTATATTTCTATTCCTTTCTCTCTTTTTTTCTTCCTTTCATTAATTCATTTTTTATATTAGTTATCCGTCTGTCTGTCTCTGTATCTATTTTTTTCTTCGTTTTCTGTCTGTATGCCTTTCTTAGTCTGTTTTATTTCATTCTTTAATTCAGTGTTTATCATACTATATTATATTAAATTGTGAGTATTGTCATAAACTCCAACTGTTAATACAACTGCGATTTTTCTGTCACACAGCTCTCATCACAAATCTCTGGTGGTGTTTTTATTTACATACAGAAGTCGGAAAATTGTTCTGTCCTCACACCCTACACCCTGCCACCTCGGCTGTGTATTTAATTAGTGGGGCGAGGCAGATGGAAAGGGAGGGAGAGCTGGGTATTATGTGAAAGTAAGGCTATAGAATAGAGAGAGAGAGAGAGAGAGAGAGAGAGAGAGAGAGAGAGAGAGGCGGCTGCATAGAGGGCAGGCGCGTAGGCCGCGGAAACTGCAGCGGGGAATTAAAAGGGAATGGAGGGGAAATACATGGAATAAATATGGGTGACAAGCATTTATCTGATCCACAAATGAGCGGAATGGCTTGTTGATGGCGGTAACAGAAGGGAGAGGAGAAGGAAACGTGAGGGGAGTGGGAGGGAAAGAGAGAAGAAGGGAGAAGAGGGCTAGGAGAGGGGAAGGAAGGGCCGAGAATGGAACGGGGATGGGAGGGGAGAGAGTAGTGAAGGAAAAAGAGAGGAAAGGAGGTTAGAGCGGCAGATAATGAGAGTGAAGGGAGAGATAAGGGAGGATAGAGGGTAGGGGGAGGGAAAAAGAAAAAGGGGGGAAGAGGAAAACATGGGAAGAGATAGAGGAAAGGGGAGGAGGAGGAAAAAAGGAAGAGAGGAAAAGAGGGGAAGAAGTGGAGAATGTGAGAGGAAGGAAAAAGGAAAGGAGGGTAGAGGGAAGGAGAAAGGGAAGATGGGGAGAGAGAAATGGAAGAAACTGAACAATGAGGTAAGGAAGGCAGGGAGGGCATAGGATTAAGGGGAAGAGAGAGAGAAACCTGAGGTTAAGTGAAGAGATGGAACAAATAAACAGGAAGGAAGAACTTCACCAGGTGAACATGGAAATCACAATTCTTTTTTACTCAACCTTTTCCCTTCTGATCCATCTACTCGTACTCCAGCTTTGCTATTCTTGTCATTGACTTTTTGGCAGTGAACTGGGAACTTCCAATACATTATTACCCCTTCCAGGTGTAGGGGCCCAAGGCTATGATACTATGGTTATTTTAATGGTAGATGACCAGCCTACTTCCCTTGGTGGCATTACGTGACTGATAAACCTTCATTCATCTCTTAAGGGACTGAACCTATGCGTATAGCTAGACCGTCACTTCGACGGGGACACTCTAACCACTCCACCATTTATTCCATAGTAAATGGCTTCAAGAGCATCAATAGGTATGTTGCTGTTTGGTTCCTTTTGAACTCATTTGTGTTCTGATTACCTCTGCCTACGAAGTTGAAGGAGGTTATGTATTCATCTATGTTTGTTTGTCTGTCTATCTGTTTGTCCAGACAATATCTCCAAAAGTTTTCAATGAATTTCAATGAAGTTTTGTGGAAGGGTGGGCCATGGACCAGGGAAGACGTGGTAAAATTTTAGAGTAGATTCGGATCCGGATCCGGAGAATCCCGCACAATATCTAAAAATGTTCTCAATGAATTTCAATGAAATTTTATGGAAGGGTGGACACCATGGGGCAAGAAAGAACTGTTTAATTTGGGGGGTGGATCCGGATCTGGATCTGCATCCTATCTCCACGAATCCGAATCCTTTTTAATGGCAATGGCATTGGCGGCGGTATGCGCTCTTTGAGTGCTTTCTAGTTCTTTACTGTCTTCCATAATCTCTCAGAATTGAGCTCTCCTCAGCAATGCGACTGGGGACCTGAATGGAAATCGGACTATTGTCAGTTGTATTCAAGAGGAGATTGGGACTTGGTAGAAATTGTCTGTCTTAGTGGCCTCCATGTGATCGATAAACATTAACCCTTTCTCTCCAATGATATAGCTGTGTATAATTTTCTTAATGTTATCCTCAGCTGATTTCATTAAGTTCAAGAGAGACTTTTCAAACACGAACTTGGCTATCAGATACAGTCTTCATTAACACCTTTATGACACGAGGTGCAACAAAAGCTTGAATATAAACGACTGAATGTAACCAAGATAAACCGAACTACTACATCATCTTAATGAAATAATTGATATAAGCCTTCATATCCTCTTCTTTCTGCCATACATCTCACTCATCCCATTGCTCACTCTTTCCTCCGTCTTGCTGCTCTACATCCATCTTTCACCCACCAATTATTCTACTCCCCCTCTCCCATTGTACTTTTTTGTTTTCCTTTCTTTGCCCACCCTCGTGTAATCCCTCCAACATCCCAGTGATCACTGGTAATTACTGCCACGCCGCGTAATTATAACGTATTGACGGAATTTTGTTGTTGTACTTGGTATTATATTTGTGATATCATCGCCTCCTCTCACCTGTCGTGTTTGAGTGTCAGCCATGAAGGTCTGCATCACTGTACACTTTTTACTTGAAACCAACCCAAGACTGGCATCTCCCCCTGTTGACTGCTGAGCTGTATCAAGAGGTTAGCACTCGAACATAGATCTAGTCGTGAAGTCCTCTGCAAAGGATGTATAGCGGTTATATTTTCTCCCGCCATCAAGCTACGAGTAATATTCGCAAAATGATGAAAATCTCCGCCAAATCAACAGGAAGGAACTATAGTCTCGAAATATCAGCCGTGCCAGTCAGCTGGGGGTCAGGCAGTGGAAAAGTGACCTGCAGAAGGGCGTGAAACTGAACTCAGGCTGGGGCAGGGAAGGGGTTAACAGATTTTCATAACAGACTATAACTGCTGTATCTTCCATCCGACCCACTGTCAGGTTGTAAAAATATATCTCTCATACCATATCAGTCTGAATGAAACTGCAGTGCTATTATAACGTAATGTACGACGCCATAATATGTGGCTAAGTGCACTATTAGACCAAAGTCTACTAATACCAAGTTGGATCACTTCCATCTAAAACGGGTCCAAGCAGGCACAGGGGGCAGAGCATCGGAGTGACGTCAGCTTGCACGAAACCCAAGATCATTTGACGCCAGACCGTGGTGGTGAGTGGATGTATGCTGCACTGTCCAGATCATGACACATTTTCAGTCTGAAGTGAGGGAAGGGACTGAAATGCGTGAAGGAAGGCATAGGGGTGTGAGGGAACCTACTGCAATGTTATACGGTTAAACGAGTCCACACTTCTTCCCCTTCTTCGTTTTCCCATATTATAAATGTTTAATTTGAGTCTGCCCTTTTATACATTATCTGTTACTTAATCCGACTGACGTCACACACAAGCCAAGCCTCCCTGCGCACTGAGGGAAAGTGAACCGACTTGGTATTACTAGACTTAGTATTAGACCTCAAAGAAAGGACTGCCCATTTTGTGCCGAGAGTCCGGTACATACCTAAAACGTCTTCAGATATTATTAATGAATGCTTCAGGATACTTTTGTGTTGTAATTCATGCTCTTGACGAATGATGAGTTATCCCTTTCCTACAAAAAGTTCACACACACACACACACACACACACACACACACACACACACACACACACACACACACACACACACAAAGCATGAGTGACATCTTTTAACAATGAAACTGCATCCGATTCTGGTGATTCAGACCTGTAACTCGCATCGTCGGTGTCACTGGTATCCTGAACTTTCCCAGAATTCTTTCTTATTGGGCGAAGAATATGGGGCATGGATAGAGCATATCATATAATTTCCTTCTTCTACGTTGGCTTCACAAGAAAATAAAGTTCATGAAATTATCATTCCTTCCAATATTACCTGGCCAATACTGAATATAAATTTTGGTGGAGGTATCCTGATGTTGGCAATTGACGGTTGTTTATCTATTTTGGGGGGAGTTGGTGGCCAATTGTAGCAGTGGATTGTTGACTGACAAGACGCTCGATCGATCCTGGGCTGAGGCAAAGAACATACTTAAGATCTGGATATCACTAAAAGTCTCCACAAGACCCACCAAAATTACACCAACCTTCAGCGGGACATCCGAACAGTGTATTCAGTATGGACGGTGGGACTTACTCCTGAGGCAGTGACATGCGAAAGTGTGTGGAGCCATTTGATTCACGTGGGACTGCTTGACCTCAGGGCCAGACACCGTATATAAAAAGAAAAAGAAAAGGGGAAAAAGAAATTAAGTGCATTTCGTGAAATACGACATACAGGATGATCCGTATATTGTGCCCTTCTGTCTTGTTACTTCTTGTTTGCTACAGGAACGGCTCAGCCTGCTGAAGACTAACGGAGATATTTTGGCTTCTTCATAATCAGTGATGAAGAAATTACTTATAATAATCAATGACCGTAAATAAATAAGAGGTAGAAGCTTTGCATTTTGACTAAAACGTTCCTACAACACACGGAAAGTGTGATGCGTAATACATAGACCACCCTGTGCAAGCATCTTAGAAAATCAGACGGTATTCTAAGTAGCAAAGAATGCTTCTTAATCGTTTTCAGAAATCTTTTATACATATTACAAGTTACGTTTTCCCATAGGCTTTTTATGTATTTATAGCGTCTACTTGCAGTGCTTCAGTAACGTAGAATAAGATTTTTTTCCTTTCCGGCATGGTAACCGGGCTAATGTATGGCCCGGCCTCCACTATAGGTGGAGAAAATCTTAAAACGAACGAACGGCATAATAGATCGTTTTGGAAATGTACTTCGACGTCTTGTGTGCTTCCATCTGGAACATGAGCTTCCGCCGTCCTAAATCAGCTACTGCACCCTCCTGACCTGTAGAAGACAGCTAACAGCCCAGCATGTTGTTTTCTTGACGATTAATTTTTCCGATTGCATCTCGGTACTCTCTCTTGTGTCATTTCTATCATTCTGGAATCGATAGTTTTCAGTGCCAACAGAAATAATACCTACTTTGTAAGGAAACAAAGTAAAAGGGAGAAAGAAACTAAAAGATGCCAGGGAACCTCCAAACTGACGAGATTCCTGGTCTAGGAGTTGATGTGCATGATAATGGAGGGATCAGGTGGTATGGCTCAGGTAGGCCCGGTGCCACAACTGCCCTTACCACCATAATGGTCTTTTTTTTTTTTTTTTTTTAATGCATGGAAGAAGGAACCAAAAGCTAGAAGCCTGTAAGATTGCTCACAGAAAAAAAAAAAAAAAAAAAAGGCAAGATAACAAATAGCCAAATTCAAGGTCTGTTCATTCCGAGATGACTGGACACACTGCGTTTGAAAGACTGGAGGTCATAGACAGTAGGAAATACAGATAGAGAAAGACAATCCAGAGTTGCCCTGTTGCATGCATGGAGGACCGGTAGTAACGATTAACTCTTGCATTCGAGAGTTGGACAGAAAAGGGATGAGAGTTTGTTGTTAGTGGCCGTCCCCTCCCCACACGCACACCTATAACTGCTTCATGTATCGCATTCATAGAACATCCTAACCATTATTAGTCTTTTTTATATATAAAAAAATTTCTCTGACAATTATTACAGGGGGTCATTTGCATGGACGTAATTTTTACTATAATATTCTCTCTGCTTTGGTTGTGAATTGCATGGCAGCTGTTTGACTGAAGACAGATGTATGCAAATCAGTCTCACTCACAGCTTAGGAGAGTACATAAATACCATCTCAACTGTCATTTGCCGTTTCCGTCCTTCCTTGTAATTAGTTCTCTGTAATTAAATATTCCTGACAGTGGTCACTGGTGCGAGTATAATAAACGGAAATTGACAGGCGGTGTGAGTTCAAAGGGAAATTGTATCTACTTCTTTGGGTCCTTATTTATAATTCTTCTGAGCTTAACGTGTGTAACATTGCTGGTATTTAAGTTCCTCTTCACTCAAAAAGCTGCCAAACACGTCACAATAAAATCAGAGTGAATACTAATGGGGACAAATACAGAAACCAAAACGATCTGTGGTAATAGTTTACCGTGATGAAAACTTTTAAGTTACATAAAATGGTTAAAATCATTTATAAATACGTTCGCTGCGGCACATGTACTGTACAATGCCAGTCCTGTGGGGTGTAATTATTGCTTTTTGTCTGTGCGGATAATGTTTATGCGTTTGCCTGACTTTCTTTATCTGCTCTTGTTGTCACACTCCTCCCTATCGCTGACATCATGGATATGTTTTATTTTTATTTTTTTTATTTTTTTTTTTTTAACATTAGCAGTAACAGCCAGTTCCACATTACCTCCTTCGAGGTGTAAGGGCCTAGGCTAGACTACCGTACTCCATGATACCGGTATACATTGAAATATATATATATACATATATATAATTTCATTCGATATTCATATATATTTTAGGCACTGAATTAAAAAAATAAAAATAAAAATCTTCATCACGTAACATTTTCTCAAATCACTTTTACTAGTTTTCAGTTATAGTTTCTCTCTATCATTTCGCACTACAGTATATAATCATTTACGTATTGATAATTTATTACAATGATAGTATATTTGAATTTAGTATTTTTAATAGTAAAATCCATGTTAAAAAAACAGCAGTTTTATTTGATAATAAATCAGAATATAAATGGAACACAACACAGTGATGAGTCATACCAGCATCGGAGTGCAGCAAACATATCTCAGTGTGACTCAGTTAGTTTACTAATGCACTTATAAAATACTCTCAGTGGAATGTTTCATTATCACAGTGATATTTATTGAAAACAGTGGTTTATTGCACTGATCCTTGGTTTATTGCACTGACGAGGTGGCCTAGCGCAAAATCATGGCAGAGATTATAATGCAGATTCATCTAAAAGAAGCCTGAAAGAGGTACTTCTTCATAATGGTAATAAATAGGCATCATTACATGATGTTCATTCTGGGCATTTAAAAGATACGTATCACAATTTGGCAAATCGTCTCGAGAGTGTCAATGAGCTACAATGAACGTCATTGGTTCGTAGGCTATGTTGTGACCTGAAAATTCTGTGTATCTTACTGGGTCAGCAGCCAGGGTATGCAAAATTCCTATGTTTTCTCTGTGAATGGGACAGCAGAGACAAAAATTTACATTGGGTTCAGAAGGAATGGCCAAATAGAAAGAATCTACAGCTTGGTGCCAAACACATCGGCATGCCTAGCCTGGTGAATCCAGTGCTAGGCATGCCGATGTGCTGCTACCACCGCTTCATAATGGCTTGGATTAATGAAACAGTTTGTCAAAGCCCTATAAAAAAAAATGGAGCCTGTTTTATGTATTTCCGCCAAAAGTTTCCTGGTTTGTCTGAAGCTAAATTGAAAGAGGGCATATTTACTGGATCTGATATTAGAAAACTTATTTCTGATGCAGAATTTGATGGTGCAATCAACGACCTGGAATGAGAGGCTTAAATATAATTCAAAGAAGTAATTTTCTAGTTCTTGGGTAACAATAAGGATCCAGATTACAAAGAGATTGTGAGAAACTTATTTGTCAAGTTTAAGGAGCTGGGTTGCAACATGAGGCTCAAAGTTCACGTTTTGAAGTCCCATCTAGAATTTTCCCCCGAAAGTCTTGGAGCGGTGAGTAAAGAACAGCGTGAAAGATTCCATCAGGAAATCAAGGACATGGAAAGAAGGTACCAGGGACGTTTGGATACCAGTATGATGGCGGACTATTCCTAGATGATTCATAGGGACGCACCAGAATAAGTTTACAAACGAATGACCACCAAACAAAGTTTTGGAGGAAAAAGAAAAACGAGAAGTTACAATGGGCAGAGAAGTTATGTGTGAGTCGTGGAATATGTAGTGTTATTTCCTTTATGTATATGTTTAAAAAATTGCATTGACTAAATATTTTCATTTTCAGTTAATTAGAACAATATTGTGTAGACTGATTGAAATTAATAATTTGCTACCGGTATATTATAATCACATTTCTTTTTAACTTTGTATTAAAATAAGATGTGATGGAAACAATCGATTTTTTTTTTTTTACTGTTCTCAGAAGTTCAATTAAAAAAAAAAAAAAATGCTTAGAATGAGAACATTTTTAATAAGTTTTGTTTTGCAGTCCCGTGTTACATTTAAGGGTAGATGACCAATACACTGTACTTTGCTTGATGGAATTATATGACTGAAAAACCTCCAGCCGCCTTTTCGATGTCGGACTAATGCAAGACCGTCACTCCGACTGGGATGTTCTATGCGCTCGGCAAATCAGTTTCACTATAATGATTATTTTCTTTTCAGTTGTTTTTCTTCCTTTTCTTTATATCTACTTCTCATCATCCACGCTTAGCCTCCAGCCATTTGTCCATGTCTCTCTCTCTCTCTCTCTCTCTCTCTCTCTCTCTCTCTCTCTCTCTCTCTCTCTCTTATAATGATCCGATTTCTGTATGTTTGTTTGTTGGTTTGTCCATCTGTGACCGAAATACAGCACAAACGGAGCATTGTAGCGCAATTTTTGTCAGAGCAAGGTACCACTAAAATGCTCTAACTTGAATAAAACAGTTACCCGTCCAATCGGGCGACCGGTTCCCGAGTTATGACTCATTTCTGGCCTTGAAGCTAGTACAGATAAAACCTGAAACCCTGTGTCAGTTCCTCCTCCATGATAAGCTCCCCCCTACCCCTTTCTTCTTCTTTTTCCTTCTTCCCCTCCTCCTCCTTCTCCTCCTCCTCCTTCTCCTCCTCCTCCTTCTCCTCCTCCTCCTTCTCCTTCTTCTTCTTAGACTCCCGACTAGTTCTTTTATCTATTTGCATATTCCATGCGCTATTGGAGCCAAAGTTTTACCATAATGAAATCCACCAAAACGATCTAGCTTAGGAAGACAGCAAAAGCTATAATTAACATAAATCAATGAGCGGCTACAAGGAATAGTTGGGTCAGGTGTTAATAGAAAGAATTGTCAGAAACTGGTAAATAAGCTTGCCAATTTGCGGTAAATTAACTGCTCACTAGAATAACATTACATTTTAATTTATTATTAACACTATAGTTCTTCTTATTAACTAGGTCTAGACTATCGTCATTTTGCAGGTTATTTCACTTAGATTAACTTCAGAAAAAGACAACGCTATGGTTCTGCATCCTTGCCATAAAACTTCTTTGTGATTAGCACCATATTCTAACGTTAATCTATTGTTACAACTCAGCATTCATGATCGATATATAGCAATTCCAAGCCAAGAAAAGAACATGAGTATTTCATTCATTATGGACAGTTAAACAGAATATAGCGTGTGGGTGAAGGAAGCGGTGGCAGGTGTTTGACGATAGCGGTGCTGGTAAACTGTTCTCAGTCACGAAATGTGGAATGTTGTGTCAAAGTGGAGATGAACACAACTATTGTCTACCTGGCAAGCAGAACAGTTATTTTCCTCGTTGATATGATAATCATCCTAGTCAGGGAAAAAAGTTACTCTAATATTTTACATATTCTGTTTCACATTTTCCTCTACTGAGTAGAACTCCCAAGGTGAGAGAGGCTTGGTACGTTTCTTTACTCATAGATGATTCTCTAACAGTAGGTCAGGGAGGAAAGTGACGAACATCCTTGAATGTCAGGTAGACCTTTGTGGAACAGCAGTCGAACTTTTGTCCCTGAATGAACGATCCGTAAACTGTATTCAGTTCACTGGAAGTATCCTTACACGCAATCATAAGATTGTCTGGGGATTGCCAGAGTACAGTATGTTGGTGAGGCTTTAGAGTTTATCATGTTTAGCTGTATATATGGAAGATTATCGTTCAAATTATATACAGGGTGGTCCGTATAATACTCATCTCAATTCGGGTGTGTTGCGGAGACGTCTGGGGATTGCCAGAGTACAGTATGTTGGTGAAGCTTTAGAGTTTATCATGTTTAGCTGTATATACGGAAGATTATCGTTCAAATTATATACAGGGTGGTCCGTATAATACTCATCTCAATTCGGGTGTGTTGCGAAGACGTCTCGCTCAGCGTTACCAGTTGTTTACCCTGCATCATTTTCTTCCCGTAATATTTCTAATTATTCTAGTGCTTGCATCTTTGCATCAAGGAATTGCGTGTTTGATTAATAACTTCATGAAGCATCTGAAATGTATGTGCTCCTCACATCAACAGATTAAGTAGACTTCCCGACACACAAGGCAGAAAAAAGTAACTTGCGAACCACCTCCGTGTTTACGAGTAGGCACCATTTCTACGGCCATACATCGGTCTACTTCAACAATTGAAACTACGGTCCCCTACGTCACCGCTTTCTATTGACCTAGCATGTAAAAAGCGCTATAGTTTCTGCCTGGTTGATAACACAAAAATCAGAGTTTATATTAAGCATAACTGCAAGTGCTGTCAGTCAGGGAAAAGTTGAAAACTGATTTTATACTATTTGTCTCCACGTTTCTCCTTACTTCTCAATATTGGCCATCCCTCCATGACGTTTATTAACCCCTTCAGACCGATTTAAATTTTAATCTCATAGGGAACGATTTTATTCGCTTTGGAATAGACTTTTCTAACTATAAGGTTAGCTGCAGCCTTCAGGAACATATTCTTTGTTAACAGGGTCTCCTAAGGTGAAAAAAAAAAAGTAATATAAAGAAAAAAATGCAAATGACGTTTTCTGGTTAAAGTTATTGAGATCCAATATGGTATTTCTGGTGTCATCATCATCATCAACACCATCCCAACCTCATTTCCCATCTAAGGATGGTGTTAGGGAGCGAGCAGAGAACTAGAAACTCCTGATACAAGGAGGGGATACACTTGCTCGCTTCACACTGCCTGTTAATACTTGCTTTCTAAGTGGGATACCGGGGGCAGGGTAGCACATTGGTAGAGTGTCGGACTCGGGACCGGGGGGTCGTGAGTTCGAGCCACGTCCGGTAGCTGCCATGCCGGGAGGAGTAGCGCTGTCATTGAATGACAAATGGGAAAGAAGATTATCCACTTACAAAGCTACTCAAGTATAACAACCGCTCGTCCACAAGTCTAATATATATAACTTCTCTACAAGTAACTACAAAGTCCTTTTATGACATTTGGTAGCAGCGAAAAGAACGCACCTCGTCTTCGAATCAACAGTGAATTTCTACAAAAGCAGGCGACACTCTACAAGATTAATATCAGTTCTACAGTGAACGAACTACAACCACCTACAATCAACTACAAGTAACAACTCTACAAGTTGTCTGTATAATCTTCTACACGCACCTACAAGTAGCGGCAGTCTTCATCCTACAACCAGTAAATCACAAGAAAAAAGGACCAAGAATACATCAAGTAAAAAATACAAAACAAACAAACGAAGAGTGAGACACGACTCATAACTCATAACCACCAGACCTCACCCTCCTCCCTCTGTTACATCCACCCAACCTCCACCACTGACGCAGGAGTGAAGAGGTCAAGACGACGAAGCAAATACCAAGTCCATATTCACAACTCATCTTACTCACTCATCTTCACTCAAGTTACTCATCGGTACTCATTCACTCACCACAGCTACCAGTGTGGGAAGTCGACGTCATCATGCGTGCTTGCTGAAAAGACGCCACGTCAGTCAACTCACCACCTGCACCATCACTAACACCATTCCCACCACAGTAAAAATTAGTGAGTTACATAGTTACTTCATTTATACAATACACAGTGATAGACAATAAGCTTCTGCACAAACATATAAAACGTGCTGTATAGTTACAGCTTAAATACACATACTTACTTCAGTTATCTGCATAACTCAAACACTAAATAATCACCAACAATAAATATTCTACACTGTATATATTCATTCATTCATTATAACATTTATTTACTACCAACGAGTGTTACCATTTATACCTACATAAAATACGTGTTTCATACATACAGCTATACATTATTATATCTACAAAGTGATAAAGAAAATATACCATCACAATTACTCAGTGAGCGATTAAAAAAACTGTATTAAAAACATTTATTAATTAAAGGTACCTAGTGGAAACATAAATTAAGTTACAAGGTAAACTAGAGAAAAAAAAAAAATGGCCAACACAAATGACGTTAGCAAGAGTGAACATCTTCAACACAATCGTGAAGACAATGATTTCCACACAGTGCTGACACACATATTACCCACGATAGGTACAGGTGAACAACAAGTCAGTGTATATAGTTAATACATATTATAGTGTATATATATATTTTTTTATATAAAATAACAAAATATAGGACTATATAATATCATTTTCAGTAATATCTGTGCAATATAAACTAAACTTTAAAAAAGTACCCCAAGGAAATTAGCCAGTAATTATGCAACCATGAACAACATAGAAAAAGCGTACACAAGCGAAGAAAAACAAACTATAGAAAATCAATACATACAAAAAAAAAAAAAGAAAGAAAAAGTAAGAAAGAAAAAAGAGAGAAATAGAGTAAGATCACATAACAAACAAATGAAAATAAGTGTAAGTGTTACTACATATGCCAAAATACCACATAAACTACAAACAAAAAAGCAAATTGTTGTCTCCACAAGCAAGTGGCATGGCACATCATCACTATCATCGACCGCAGCATGACCGGATTCATATGTCAGGACTGCAATTATTACAATTATGTAACGACAAACGATTGCATTATGTTACACTTGCTACAATTATGTAACTACAAACGATATGTAACAATTATGTAACTCCATATTATAATTATGTAACGGCAAACGATTGCATTATGTTACACTTGCTACAATTATGTAACTACAAACGATATGTAACAATTATGTAACTCCATATTATAATTATGTAACGACAAACGATTGCATTATGTTACACTTGCTACAATTACGTAACTACAAACGATATGTAACAATTATGTAACGACAAACGATTGCATTATGTTACACTTGCTACAATTATGTAACTACAAACGATATGTACCATTTATGTAATAGTTGCATTAACAAGATGTAACTTTTATGTAACTTTAACTACAATTATGTAACTACAAACGATATGTAACAATTATGTAACGACAAACGATTGCATTATGTTACACTTTGCCAATTATGTAACAGTTGCATTAACAAGATGTAACTTTTATGTAACTTTAACTACAATTATAAGGCCAAGACACTTATGTAACAGTTGCATTAACAAAATGTAACGACAATTATAAGGCCAACACAATTATGCATTACCACAATATTATGTAACAATTCATAAAATATTACAATTATGTATTACCACAATATTACTACAATATTATGTAACGTCATACCATTATACCACAATTCTGTATTACCAGAATCATCTTGCAAGTTAGGTGAAATATTAGACATTACTAAAGGGATAACTCAATATGTAATGTGTAACCTAGCAGTATTGCCATTGCACAATTATATGCGTACGTCTGTTGTACATGCACGTCTTACAAAGTGTCATACAACAACCATTGCATTTATTCAGATATGTATACAACTTGTTTAAAATGTAATATTACTGAATAATCACTATTTGCTATAAATATTATATGTACAGTATACAATATTATAATCAATATTATGTACTAATAGATTAGCATATGTCAATGATAATTGCTGTCGGAGGACCTTCAGCTGCACGGCCGAGCATATGTTATGAGTCCATATTATAATTACAAATCATAATAGACAAACAGATAAATAGATAGATAAATAGACAGATAGACAGCTCTATGCGAGCCTGGGAATGGGAAATGATCTTGCAAGTTACACTGAGGAAAAGCTGACGACAGACTAGGAAGTAGGAGTCAGGAGATGATGCAGTTAGTTTGTCAGCGATACACCAGGTGAACACACATACTCACATACTCACACACAGGCTTCTAGAACTTTCCAACCACAGGGAACACACGTGATACGACTCCTGTTTCACCAGAATTTAGGAAAGAGAGCTCAGAAGGAGACAGGCCATAGAACAGGCAGGTAGTAGGGAGAAGGGCTTAGCAACGTGGAGAGAGAGAGAGAGCGAGACAGGGAGACAGGAGGTAGCTAGCTGGACTCTGCTTATACTCACTCGTGTGTGAGAGACTCTGTTAATATTTCCAAGACAAATAAAAATAGTCCCATACAAAGTCTTTTATGACAGCGCCCTCCTGTCACCTAGCAGGGCTATATGATTTAATAAGGTCTAGCGCGGGGGAACGTTTCCCTTTTCTAAGCGGGGTAATGTTTTGCAAACCATATTCTTAAATTGCCTGTGTGTATATACCTATATATCGAGCACCTCAGCAATGGGATGCTTTTCACTGTTTAATACATCATCTCTCGAGCGAAACAATAATTAAAATAAAGAAGTGGAAAATTCTCTCTCTCTCTCTCTCTCTCTCTCTCCTCTCACTTGATGTAATCTTTTAATGGGTGTTAATTAAGGCCAGGTAGCCGCTATCATACACTCCTTATCAGCATCACAGACTTCCAATTCTCTTCAACCTAAGCAACTCCTTTTGTATTAAATTTTTGCTACTCTCAGACGATTTTATTCATCCTAGCAGGGCAAAGTAGCATTGAGGAAATAAATGATGTATCTCTCACCTCTAGCATGAAAAGTCTCTCCTAAGCTGAATAAAATCATCTGGAGGGAGAAAAAATTAAGATTGGTAACGTCCTCAAGCTGGAGGAAATGAAGCAACAGTGTGGCTCGTGGTGTTTATCTTTACTGGTCCAGATTATGGAGAGGGGAGAATGGGAGAACACGATATAGGGCAATAAAGATGATTTGTGAATGTGCAAGAGTACGATAAAGGAATTTTACTCATCGAGTAGGAGAGAGAGAGAGAGAGAATATTACGGGGAACTACACTATTAAAGTTTTTCGGTTTTTCTGAAATTCACATGTGTTAAAATTCAAGCCCCTGCAAGACAGTTACGCTCACCTTAGGGGACTGAATGCAATAAAGTGTCAGTTAACGATTATTTTTATCAGGAAAAACCCAGTCAAATTAATTAATACCTGGTATCTGAGAAATTCTAACAATCAGGTCTCAAAGAACGATGTTTTTTTCTTTAATCAGGACACCCGATTTTAATCAACGATAAATCATAGTAGTAGGTGTTGAGGCCCCCGGGTAATCAGAATTTGAACCTGGTAGACTGTAAGCACAAGTTACCCTTCAGTGCAGTACACTATCCTCTAATATAGAAAAGATGTGAGACATTACGAATACTCGGAGAGCTCCGACACAGAGTTAAATTGGTGCTACCTCACGAAGGCTTCCCTTTCCACCAGCTTAAGGTCTGTTGACATTACCTACCAAAGTTCTCCATCCACCAAGTTTTAACATTGATATCAGAGCTGCTGTAGCAATTTTCCATACATCTAAGTTCACACAAACTGCTGGAGAGGGACGCCTTCATGTGGTAATTCGATATAATCGAGTGGTTCAACTGTCTGGTTATACAAACGTCCCTCAACTGCATCCCAAACCCCAGGAGGAAGATGGTTGAGTGCAGGAGAGGGGCAACTTTAAGCCTGCTGTCCACTGGGTTTCTGTTTCTTATGAACCTCAGCCCATAACAACAACACAGTATATCCTTTCTTATGCTTAACAATACCATCGCTCCCCATAAGATGATCTTTTTAGTCCGGTACTTTTTTTTTATTGCCTTTGCTGCCTCCAGACGATTTTATTTATGAAATGCTTTTCATGGTAAATGTGTTAATATAAGACATTACTATCTAACACCTCCAGCTGGAAGAGTCTGTCCTAAACTGATTAACAGGGGTCTGGAAAGAGCAAAATTTTTTTACATATTACCTCATAGGAGCGGAGGAGTTAACTGCTTCACCCCGAAGATGTATTTTTTATTATATGCTGGCTACTCTCACACGCATATATTTAGCTATAGGAGAAACTGCTCCAACTTGAGCGGATAGCCATCCCTTTCACTGATCCTTGAGTACTGCAGCGTTCTACTAAGATTACCAGAAATGTCTTTATATAGAAATTATAAAATATAAAAATGCGTCATCAGCTTAAAGGGCCTGATAGCATCCTGAAGAACTAATTAGACATGAGAAAACAAATGAAGACATTGGGAAGTATTCACACAAGACTTTAGCCATTTATTACGATAAGTTAGTCTTGGTACAAGCGAATTAAATATCAGAAATATTACTAGCCGATAAGATGTTTCACTGTAATCCTGGTCTGGGAGTGAAATGTTTGGTAGGCCATGGGTGAAGATTATTTATAATGCACAGACAAACTTATATACAACTTTATCTTAGGAAGTTTTGTGAATAAGGTCACTGCTCGCCATAACACATGTGTACGCCCCTCTCTCCAGTTTCTCTTCCTACTCCCCCTTCTCCCTTCCTCCGTCCATTACCCTCTACCCCCTCCCCTCTTTTCTCCTCCCCCTTTTTCCCATCCCTCCCCTACCCCATTACCCTCTACCCTCTCTCTGTCTCCCCTACACAGAGTAATGTCCGAGAATTTACCTTAGGAAAACGTTGTTTACTTACGTTCACATAGTAGTCTCTCTCTCTCTCTCTCTCTCTCTCTCTCTCTCTCTCTCTCTCTCTCTCTCTCTCAGCACGCGGTATAGTATGTTTGTGGCAACCAAGGGCCTCTGTACTGAAAATATGAGAGAAAAAAAAGATAGAACACCAATTTTCGACAATATTGGATCCTTTAGCACAGATGAATTAATAGCCGATGCTTATTAATACGGGATATGTTTGTAATGATATGTATGTAGCCTACTACCCTGCCTTAATTACCACTCTGATCCCTTTGTTGGCCTGATATAATAAACTGCCTGACATCTTTAACATCTTAATCTTTATCAACTGACATCCTTAACATCCTGATCTCTATCACACTGACATCCTTAACATCCTGATCTCTATCACACTGACATCCTTAACATCCTGATCTCTGTCACACTGACATCCTTAATATTTTTTATCTCTATCACACTGTCATCCATAACATCTTGATCTCTATCACACTGACATCCTTAATATTTTAATCTCATCCACTCTGGCATCATTAACATCTTGAATTCTATCACACTGACATCCTTCATATCTTGATCTCTATCACACTAACATCCTTAACACCCTGATCTCTATCACACTGACATCCTTAACACCTTGATCTCTATCACACTGACATCCTTAACATCCTGATCTCTATCACACTGACATCCTTAACATCCTGATCTCTATCACACTGACATCCTTAACATCCTGATCTCTATCACACTGACATCCTTAACATCCTGATCTCTATCACACTGACATCCTTAATATTTTTTATCTCTATCACACTGACATCCATAACATCTTGATCTCTATCACACTGACATCCTTAATATTTTAATCTCATCCACTCTGGCATCATTAACATCTTGAACTCTGTCACACTGACATCCTTCATATCTTGATCTCTATCACACTAACATCCTTTACAACCTGATTTCTATCACACTGACATCCTTAACA
Source organism: Coenobita brevimanus (assembly GCF_032717465.1). Classification (NCBI taxonomy): domain Eukaryota; kingdom Metazoa; phylum Arthropoda; class Malacostraca; order Decapoda; family Coenobitidae; genus Coenobita; species Coenobita brevimanus. The sequence continues at coordinate 2,367,822 of NC_136966.1, read as the reverse complement.
CCTTGATCTCTATCACACTGACATCCTTAACACCTTGATCTCTATCACATTGACATCCTTAACACCTTGATCTCTATCACACTGACATCCTTAACACCTTGATCTCTATCACACTGACATCCTTAACACCTTGATCTCTATCACACTGACATCCTTAACACCTTGACCTCTGTCACACTGACATCCTTAACATCTTGATCCCTTTCACTCTGGCATCATTAACACCTGGATTTCCATCACACTGGCATCATTAACATGCTGTCCCGTCTATCACCCTGACACCATAAAGATCCCTGGCATCACAAAATCATTGTTTTGTATTCTTGTGACCATACCAGGCTTTATAACATCTTTAATTTACCAGTCTGTTTCTGTATATGGTACTTTAATATGTTCATGTATGATACTTTTTGCAAACTATATACCAATGGGATTATTTGTATGAAAAGAGAAAAATAATTTGTAACATGAAAAAAAAAAATAAATGTATGGAAAAAAGCACTCAAAGCCTGCTAAGCTAAACGACTCACCCACAACCAGGTCATTCCCGACACCCCTCGCGTTCCTTGTAGAAGCGGCCGTATTTATGCAGAGTCTAATAATTTTTGTAATACTGCTGGTGCTTACTAAACGACACCTGGCCTCGTATAATGCTTCCTATATACCTGCCAAGACCACAAAAGAGAAGGGTGTTGGGCATCTGGTGTCGGATGTGATTTGTAAATGTCCAGTGAACAGAAACCAACAATCACAAAGTTCTGTATTCAAGGTGGCTTTGGATATTTTGTAACATCTTTTCCTCAGTGATTTAAAACACACATTACACCCTGGCCCCTTTTTGTATCATACTGACTCAAACTGTGTCGATATTGAAGTTATTTAATACATGAGAAAGTTATGGTGTAATTTGCAAAATAAATCGCTAAAGAAGCGGTGGTGCGGAGACTCCTATGTCGACGTAAATTTTACTTTTTCTGTCTCCCGCCAGACAACGTTATTTAACTTAGCGGAACACCTGGACTCTGATGGTATTATCAAGCCTGAGATTACGAGGGCAAAGGAACCCCCCCCCCTTTTTTTTTTTACATGTTTTTGAAATGCGATGGAAAACTAAAAATTCTTACACTATTTGCTTCATTGGTATTGCCGGTTTGCATTCGTCTGACAGAACTGGGCCACACCCAGAACGCATACATTGCGTTGGGGTTGTGTGAAATTCGACGAACCTTTATTGTGAAGTAGGAGTGGATCTCCTTGGTTACTAGTCATATTAACCCACCAATATGACCAAATTTGGTGGTCAAAGCTGACTGTATTTATTTATTTATTTATTTTTTGGCAACAGACCGACTACACTTGTATTTACTTCATGAATCTGATGACCTTTTTTTTTTTTCATTCTTGACATCTTCAAACAATTCCATTTAGGTTATGAGTGACTTATTAAACTGATGATTTGTAGATATAGCCTTCGTTAACCTCCTTCGTTACCACAGGCCGTTTGTAAGGTCAATACAAATCGTCCGGAGAAATCAGGATTAAAATAATAAAAATGTCAATGAACTGATGAAGCTACAGAGGAGAGCAATTTGATCAACCACTGTCTATCCTCATGGGTGTTAGAAAGATGAGGGACTTTGCTCACTTCGTTAAGTCAGCTTTAATTATGTGAGCGAGAAATGTTAAATCTAACTGGAGGAAATTCATCGTGAAACACAGAACACGGTTCGAAAAAGGAACTCGTAAATTCGGTAAATCTCAATTAACCATGAAAAAGACAAGTTGCAAGCGATGAAAGGAAGTGGAACTAATGAACCATCCCACCTAGCATACAGTAGCTCTCCCATCCATTCCATGCCTTCCTCTCTCCTTCTGTGCCCCCCCCCCTCCTCTCCCTTATGCCTGCCTCTCACAGACTTGGCTCTGGGAAAGTTTGCAACCTCTATATACTTTGTCAACAAAACCCGGTCTCCCGCCCTTAACTGATGACTTCCGGACCAGGCCATGGGGTGGTGGTGGTGATGGTGAGGGGATTGAAGAGGCCGCTTAGGGTGACCAAATGGCAGGGAAATCGTGGTGGTGGGAAAGGTGTCTGTGGTGGTGAAAGGGGTCTGTGTAGGATGCTAATACATGTGTTGGGGTGGTGGTGGTACAAATTGTGGGAGAATGATGGTGTTGGAATACGAATGATGGCAGCGGTGAGGGAGGAACTGTGGTGACAGGAGAGAAATGGTGGTTCTGGGGAATGGTGGTGAATGTGGGGAATGATGGTGATATATGTGGTGGGAGAAAGGTGGCTAAGGGGAATGATGGTGATACATGTGGTGGCGGTATGTGGTGGGGGTAGAATGGTAGTGGTGTAATGGAGTGGGTGATGAGGGGAGTGGTGAGAAGGGAATGGTGCTGATGGGAGAAGTATGGGAGTGAAAATTTGATGGTGATAGAAGTGGCTAGTGGGGAATAATTTCGCTTGTGATGGAGATTGTGGTGGTTGTGGGAGACTGCACTGGTTTGGGTGGAGATGGTCCTCAGTTACTAAAATCTGAGAATGTGATGGTGGGAAATGATAATTTTATGATGACAGATACAATGTATTTTGTTTTGATAATGCATCAGTGTGGTAGGGGATTGTGATAGTGGTAATGGTGACGAAAACAAATGAAGGAGATAATTTTACATGTGATGAGGATGAGGATGAACTTCAAAATTTGGTAGATATATGTGGCATGTGGAAATGCAAGAAACGTGTGTTGGTGGTGGTGCTGGTGGGAGGGAAGTGGTAGAGGGATTGTTTCGTTTGTGATGGAAATTGCAGTGAACTTGAAAATGATGGAAGGCTGTGGTATTGACAATGAAGGTTGAATGTGGTGGACTGTGGTGGTAGTGTAATGATAGGGTACTGTGGTGGTGTTGACGATGAAGACTGAGTGTGGTGGTGACGGCAGAAGAGAAGGATCGTGGTGGTAGTCTTAACGGTGGAGTACTGTGGTAGTAATAATGATGAAGGCTGCGTGTGATGATGATGAGAAGAGGTGGACTGTGATGGTTATAATGATGATGAGATAATGTGATGGTAATGATGACGAAGACTGAGTGTGATGGTGATATAAGAGGGGGACTGTGTTATGGGTAATGATGTAGCATTGTAGTGGTGGCGGTGATGATGCCTGAGTGTAATGGTGTTGATAGTGGAGATGGCTGTAGCGAGTGTAGCGGTGGTAGGAATGGTTGGGTACTGTTAGGTTGATGACAAAAGATGGAAGATTTCTATTTAGACAAAAACGAGAGAATCTCTGGGCCTAAGTGAGTTAAAACATGAGCCGGTGAATATGTACTGGGAGCTTGCATGTGAGTATACAGAGTGCACCTTAAAAAAAAAAAAAAAAAAAAAGACCGCTGGCCTACAGGAACGAACTATTAAGCCCATCCCCAGAGTCAGACACACATTAACAGAGAGAGAGAGAGAGAGAGAGAGAGAACCCATCCACCGATCTATATACATCCCACTCAACGGGACTGTTACCACAGAAGTGAAAACTTATAACTATTGTCAAAATCATCATCATGATTTATAGGGAGGGTTGAGTCGGTATGCCGCAGGGCCATTTCAGTCGATTATTCCCAGAGAAATACTTATCGTGCGACTCCAAACAGAGACTTTGCCGCGTATTGTTGGACTTGAATAACTTCACTGATTTAACGGATAAAAGAGTCCAAGGGGAGGCGGTGGCTCAATCGGTAGAGAGGTGGCCTGCAGTTCTACCGGACCCAGGTTCAAATCCCCGTTGGGGCAGGGAACAGTTTAAGGATTTGAATGTCATGAAATCAGACTTTACTGATCTACCAGAAGACCCGCCGACATGTCGTAAAAATACCCCCGCTAATACCAATACACCAGTCCTGTATGAGACAGCCCTAGCATGTATTCAATATGGACGGTGGATGTTAGCGCCGAAGTGGTGACATGTAGAGGTGTATAGTATGTAGGAGGACTACTGGGCCTTGAGAGCAGGCTGTGAAGCCTATGCCCAGAGTCGGACATATAAAGAAAAATATATTTATCAATGACGACGGTGTTCTGTAGACTGAGCGCCTGGAAAATGAACAAAGTAATCATTCATTCATTTTTTCAATCTATCGAAAACATTCTCTGTTACCTGTTACTCGAAATGTTCACCAAAACCTAGTACTCTTATTACCACGTTGCTCCGATCATGCATTCTAAATTCTTTTGTCGCTGCAATTAGACGATTGTATTCAGATTTGTAGTTATTCATTTCTTTCATTCTCTTCGTTTTTTTTTTTTTCCTCTCTCTCTCTGAGGGGAAAGGGGGCAGTGTAAGTCAATAGCCCCGTAGCTACTGAAGTCTGTCCTGTATTGTGTAAAATCGTGACGTGATTCTGCAGTAGGAGTAGAACAGAACAGTACGTCATCGGATTGAAGGGTTTTTAATAGTAACTACAATGTAGTACATTACATGCATACCACCTCAATTTGAGAAAACTCTCCTGAGACGAATATAGTTGTCTTCCGATAGCACGAACAGAGTATACCACTCTCCTAAGACGAATGTAGTTGTCTTCCGATAGCACGAACAGAGTACACCACCTCAATTTGAGAAAACTCTCCTAAGACGAATATAGTTGTCTTCTGATAGCACGAGCAAAGTATACTGTAGGCATCATAGTTTTGTGAGATGTTAATAATAGACTCTGCGTCCCTTTTGAAAGAAAGGTCTCCCTTATTCTATATAAAATCGTCGGACAGTAACAAAAGCAACATTAAAAAGAAAAAAAAAAAAATGGTATCGTCAATATGCTGCGGGTTGAATGAGTAAAGATTCTTTCAGGATCAAAGGAAATATACTCTTTTCGCTTTTTTGTCCCAAAATTAACACCTCCATCTTCAGTACTAAAGCGTATCAATAGTGTTACACTAGAGTGTGATGTTGGTCATGACCAAATGGTATGGGAAAGACACAGAGGCGTAACATTATCTTTTTTACCTCCTCCAAGGAGGTTATGTTTTACTCCGTGCTGGTTGGTTGGTTGGGTTTGTCTGTCTTTTAGCAGGGCTACTCAAAAAGTTATGAACGGATTTTGATGAAATTTTGTGGAAGGGTGGGCCATTGTCCAAGAAAAAATAAATAAATAAATAAATTTTCGGGTGGATCCGGATCCGGATCTGGAGTGTCGCGCACAATATCTCCAAAAGTTCTCAATGAATTTCAATAAAATTTTGTGGAAAGGCGGGCGGTGGACCAAGATAGAAATGATTAAATTTGGGGACGAATCCGGATCCAGATCCTATATCCACGGATCCGGATCCGAATACTTTTGAATGGCAATGGCAATGGCGGAGGTATGCGCTCCCTGTGCGCTTTCCAGTCTGCTACTGGGGACGAAAAATTGGGACCAGTTAAGGTACTAACACTGTACCAATTTCATATCGCTATCAACGATCTCTTACTGTATAGGATTTACCAGTCAGTTCAGTGATACCATTTTTTTTTTTTTTTACTGTTTTTATTTCATATAATTTTCACCCTACTTTCTACTGTAAAAGCCTTCCACGCCTTCACCTGTACGTGAACCACTGGGTTGAGATGGGTCACTCACTTCTCCAGCGATACAAAGCTGTTCTTCGGCCATGTACAAATCAGATGCTCTTCAGAATCCTTAACGCGGACTGAACGTGTATAGTAGAATTCAAGGCCTAAAGAAGCACTTCTTTAGGTCTTGGTAGAATTGCCGGTCCATGTGAGGCGTGTGCAAGCTGGCCACAAAAGTAACCACATGCTACCATTATATTTTATTAACTTAAGAGAGTCCACTGGTTGTGAAGGTGTTCCCGAAGGCTATAGTTAACACCTCCAGTGCGAAAAGTAGGAAAAGAAGGAGCAGGAAGGACGATCTGTGACGTTCGGGGAGGAATGAAAAAGATAAGGGCAGGACACGATGCTGACAGGGGATTGTTGGCAGATTTTCTATGGTGATGGTATACAGGAGCCATGCACGATCTATGACAGATTTTACGAGGTTAATGTAACGCTAACTTTGAGGGAAAATATCAACAAGGGTGCACTTCTAGGCAGATACGGAGCTACACTCACTGATGTATTTATGACTGACCTATAAGCAAGATCAGTTTCGCTCATTAAGTCATCAGTAATTGGAGCTCCGTAATCGCTAATAATTGCACCCATGCTGATATAGAATTTATTACTGAGTATTAAAGAAAGAATAGCCATTGAAGTTTCCCACGTACCTAACGAGACACTTTGTATAGGCGATTAGCATGCATTGGCGTTCCTAAGTCCATCATCCAGATGACGTAGTATTTATACTATTTGTGCTGTTAGCAGATGATTTTCTTTAGCGTGGACGGGACTTACTCGAATGAAAGGGTTAGATAATTGCGTTTTTTTTTTTTTTTTTAATCACTGCCAGAGGTCCTTCACGGCATCAGTTACAACGTCTTGTAGTTGGCTGAGTGAAATGAAAATTATATATAGTAGAAAGGAGAATAAAATTACATTTCATCTTGATTCATCATAGTAAGTAAAAATTTGAACGTCTGATGGTCTAGTGAGTCAAGGCGCTCCAACTGAACTGGATTCGTATAGGCTTCCATCCGAAGAGTGGTTCTTACATAATACCACTCGGAGAAGGGCGAAGCTGGTCTCCCTTGCCTTAAAAATAAGGTCTGAATAGCCTTGCCTCACGTTCCTACCCGCCTGACGAAAAAAAAAAAAAAATGGATGTCACAGTAAGAAAGTGAGGATAAACTGGAAGGTTCGTTTCCTGGAATCAATTTCTCCTTTTATCTCTGTCTAATCCTTTGGGCTCTCTCCAGACCATCTCACCTTGCCCTTGCCCCGTTCTTACCTGCTATCTAAATATCTTTGCTCTATACGTTTATTTACTTTCCTTTTACTCCATTTCCTACGACATCTTTCAATCTCTCACCTTTGCCCTTTGCCCGGCTCTCTCTCTCTCTCTCTCTCTCTCTCTCTCTCTCTCTCACACACACACACACACACACACACACACACACACACACACACACACACATTCACAGTTGCCCTCCCTATTTTGCAGCTTATCTGTTTGTATATTGCTTTTTCCCTTCCCTCTCAATCCCTCTTCTCTTTCCTCCACCCCACATCCTCTCTCTCTCTCTCTCTCTCTTTCATTCCTCTTGCCCTTACCCATTTCCTTAACCCCTCGGTCTATCCTCTTATCCCTCTCCTTCCCTCTCCCACCGTCTATATCCCCTCATTCACTGACACACTTAATAGGGTTGAGATGCACCGCTGATATGCAGAGCTTGAGTTTTTCCTTTCCCTTGGAGGAGTATGTGTATGCCTGTGCGCTTGAGTACGAATGTGCGTGCATATGTGTGCATATGCATACATACAGCACATATACAGTACACACACACACACACACACACACAAACACACACACACACACACACACACACACACACACATATATATATATATATATATATATATATATATATATATATGTGTGTGTGTGTGTGTGTGTGTGTGTGTGTGTGTGTGTGTGTGTGCATACATGAGGCAGGGATGTCAAGAATTAGCATATACGAGGCTCAAATTTAGTTGCTGGTTGACGGAGATGAGGGGGAAAGTAAGGGAGACAGAAGGCAGCAATTGTAAGGGATTTGCCAAGCGAAGTTAACTCTCCCATTATCTGGGCAAGTCTAGTATTTTAGCCCAGGAACACCAGCTGAGAGTAAATCATGAGGTCCTGAGAGTTTCAATACACGAGGTTGGTGGGGGAAGGTGAGAGGGAAAAAAAAGTGCAGCAGTTATACGGGACTTGCCAAATTAGTCCAGGAGCATTAGGTCGAAATATGGGTAATCAAGGAAGAAAAAAAGTAATACAGAGCTAAGTTTTGCTGTGTTATTTCTTAAAGAGTTGTAGAATAACATACTGTAAGTCCCCGAGTTCCCCCTTTGTGCTTTTGACACAGTGGATGCCTGAAGTCGGGGAAAAATATATAATTAGTTTTATTGCCGATAGTCCAATGACAAATAAAGGTTTTAACAAGAATACTTGTGGTTTTCATTCTTTTAAACCATTTCTTTATTTGACTGAGGTTCCAATGTCTCGTATCTTATAAAATGAAATGATTCTTCATACTAAATGCTGTCAAAAAGCAATGTTGGTTGTTCAAAGTACATGGGGGAGTACTAATGTATGTTTATATTATCTGATTTATTTGTGTTCCTATTTTTGCTTTTATTTCACTGTAAGTCAGTGATTCTTTTTGTACTTCCATAAACATGGCATCCATCTGTATGATCTGCAATGAAGCCTTAGGGAGCAAAGACACATCAACGGTCACAAGCAAGGGACGGGAAACCTTAATAATTGCCAGTTTATCAAGAAAGGATGGCCTGGAAGAGACATTTGAGAAGCAAATCCCCCTTTTAATAAACACAGACCGCAGACAGAACTATACTAGACCTAGCAGTATAAAAGCAGACCTAAAATGACACAGTCAACAAATACCGACAAGCACCACATGTGAGCCTCAAATGCGTTTTCAAGAAAAGGAGCTGAATTTCCAAACACAGTGTTTATTCTGTGCAACAAATGTATCCACAAGTACTAAAATTCCTGTAAAGAGAAGGAAAACTGTGTATGAGGTAAGAACACTAGAATTCAAAGAAAACATTTTGCTTCATGCATCCAGAAGAAATGATGAGTGGGCAAGATCTGTCTCAACTCGTGTCCATAGTGTGTGTGACCTTGTTGCAGTGGAAGCAAAGTATCATGAAGAGTGCAGTGTTAACTTCTTCTTACGTGACAATTCCTAATGTCCCTCAAAACGTGGTAGACACATTGCCTATAAAAGATCTGTGGCCAGGACATTTGATAAGGCAACATTCGACCTAGCAAGTCTTCCACCCACTAGTGCTGCAACACATCAAGAATGTACCTACAGACACAAGAATGGTTCGGGAATGAACCAAATCCTACAGAATGGGACTGGGAAAAAAAATGAAGGCACTCTTATGCCCATTCCAACAGACAAGCCTCCAGCACCAAAGAAATTGGTCAGATTCATCAGTTGTCTGTCTATCTATCTATCTATTGCCAGACGCTATAATCCCGTAATGGGTGGCCATTTGACTTTGAGTTATTAGTTTTACGGGGAGGGGCACTAACCCTCCACCAACCCACTTGTTGACACGTAGGGAGCACGTATGGTTTGGTTATATGGTTACCACCCAGCGTTGTAAATGGTTTCTTGGCTTACAGGAAACCATTTGGCTCGTCACTCAATGTAAAGCCACCTGTAAAGGAAAGAAAAGCAATAAGAAGTGACAGGGAAGATGGTTGCATGTAAAAAAGGTTGCACAAAGAACTGTAGCTGCAGGACAGCTGGGCTTCAGTGTTCAGAGGTCTGCTTTGAATCACCGTGTAATAATATGCCAGACATTGATTTTGATGACTGATATATAAAAAATTAGGTATACATGTAATGTGCTATTTTACAAAGACATGCATTATCCTATTCTTAGCTCATGTTATGAATCTTTAACTTAGTAAATAACATGACTCATTACTTCCAGTATCACAGATTTTGATACTGATATAATATCTTTATATACGTGTACTATAATTAGTGTATGAATATGGTTGTTTTGTAATAAATTGTATTTTACTTGAAATTGCATAATTTCAGTCCAAGTTTATTTCTGTAGTTTATATTACTTTTACTTTATAACTACCAAATAGCTATCAAAACCAACATTAGTTAGACATTGGCCAAGTAATAATGTTGTTTGCATTGTGGTAAGGTATTTTTATTATATGTTATTTTTTATAAGTTTGTAATATGTAAAGAAACTATTACATATGAGTGTTTTTTCTTTTTGTTATTTCAATGTTAGAATTATTATGCTTTGATACTGAAGTAACTGTACATGATGAAGTTAACGAAATATTGTGCAAAAAAATTGGCATTTACACGAATATGGAGCATAATATTTTGCATTGTATTAAGGTTTCAATCATTTTAAAACATACAGAGGTTGTTTTTTTTTATTATTATATAATATCATTAATTAAATATTACTTTTTGAGTCATTTTGGCGGATAAAACACAGTGAATAGTCCAATGAATGTAGATAACATAGACACGCTTATACATGCGTATATGAAGAAAGTGCTGAAATAATTTAATGGCTGCTACAGGAAAGACACAAGGGGATAACTTGGGGACTTTTGACATATGTTTCTAGATGATATTAGAAAGCTCTCCTCAAAATTTCAGCCCCATATTATTTTTTTCCTTGAAAATACCTAATGCGCCAGGACTAAAATGAAGTCAACTGATAATGTCTAAAGTAATTGCATGAGATAGTAGTCGGTGTGCAATAAGAAGAGAGACGTAACATGAAAGTGTGTGAGTTGAATAGCAAGTGGATGGATGTGTGGCATATTTCATTGGCCACTTCAATTATTTGGTAGATCTTCAGCTCGTCTACCATCTTGTTTCTGTGTTTGGAACCCACAATATTTTAGAGAAGAACGATGATGATGATTATGATGATGATGATGATGATGTTCTGTGAATTCAAGAGGGAATGTGAAGTTAGAGAGTGAATGTGCAGAAAGGGAATGAGTGAAAAGAGAGCACTGTAGACTGATAAATTTGAGAGCGAGAGAGACAGACAGACAGAGTCTGGGGGAAAGTGAGTGAGAGGGAGTGAAAAGGGAGTGAAATTAGAGAGAGAGAGAGAGAGAGAGAGAGAGAGAGATGGGGGGGAGGGAAGTCATTGAGAGGGAGAGAAAGAGAAAGGGAATTTATTTTGGGAGAGAGTAAGTGAGAAAAGAGAACACAATAGACTGTGACCACCACCAGGATAACGAATAAAGCCTGACTCAAATCCCGTCATTGTCATAGATGAATCGCTTCCTTCCCTCCCCTACATCACGCTCTCTGCCCATCCATTAGCTTTTTTATTGTTTCTTACCAGCCCTGTCTGCTTCTCCATCACGATTCCTTTTCTGTTTCAGCTCCACATTACCAAATTCATTAATTTTATTAGCATTGTTGATTGCTTTTACCTTGTAGCACTCGTTGGACGTTGGTCGTGTCTGTAAAGAGCATTTAGGAAGTCTTTGTGCAATAGATGAGAAATGACCATACTATACGCATTCATCACTGTGGGGCACACTCCACACACTGCCACATCACACACTACCAATCCCCCCCCCACACACACACACTGCAACACACCTGATACTCTAAGTCACACGCTACCGCACTCCAAGCATTGCAATCTCACCTACACTCATAACAGTTCCATACACCACACAATCCCACACACAAACATTGTCTCACACCACACTGCCACCATATATACACTCATTACACTGCCACACACACCACACACTGCCGCATCGCACACTGCCACATCACAAAATACCAAACCACTCATTTCCAGACAACACACTGCCACACCACACATTTACACGCTCATCACACCTTTATTCAACGCACACTGTATTTTCCCATACATGCTTCTCCATAGTTTGATTTCTCGACTTTTGCATTGAAGTCTCCTATGAGTATAGTATACTGTATGTGGTCTTTCTTCAGCAATTTGGGAGATGTCTTCATGGAATGTTTCTATGTCTTCATCTGAGCTTTGAGAAGTCGTTGCAGATACTTCTATTACTTTTAGGGTGAATTTTTTTGCACAGTCTAATTACAATCCATGTAGCTGTCACATACATTGCTGAATTTAACAGTGTTGTCTTTAAGATTTCTGTTAACTAGATATCCTACACCACTAACTCTTTCATTTTACCTTCTTCTGTAGTAAAATAGGTGGTTGCTGTCTTGGAGCTGAATTAATTTTTCTTCTTTTCTGTGGATCTCACTCAAACCTACAATATCTCAAGCACAGTTTTCTAATTCAATCATTAAGTTAATCAGTTTGTAGTCTTCTGAGAGGTTTCTTACATTGTACGAACAGAGCTTCATGGATATCAGTTTATCATCCCAGTCTCTAATTTGTCGAGACAGTGCCTACTCACTTTCAGTGACACACTGCCCGTAAGCATAGGAGGTAGTGCGGTTGAACCTTAGTAGACGATGACCCAACAGGATCATCGTCTACTTGTATATATATATATATATATATATATATATATATATATATATATATATATATATATATATATATATATATATATATATATATATATATATATATTGTGCATTAGGAGAGAGAGAGAGAGAGAGAGAGAGAGAGATTATGCTTGAGGCTTTGCTGTTATACAGTGGGTTCACTTCTCATCTGGGATCAGCATATCACCAAGCACCAGCTTACTCAGACCAGTATTTTAACCCTTCCTATAATGTTAACGTGGTCAGCCATATCACACACCAGCCATTACCCTCACCATCGCTTCCTTTTAAAAATTTCCCCAGAAACTACACTCTTTTTACTCAGACCTGGCCTAAAAATGCCATGTTTTTAATTTCAGTGCAGAGGTATGTCAGTAGATTAACTAGTCACAAGTGCTATGCATATGATGTAAAATTGCTGCATTGTCTTATTCTGCCCCTGTCGTGTGTAGTGTAAGCTGCGAAAGAATGAAAATTCTGGCCAGAATCGGGTAATAATAGTATATATATATATATATATATGTGTGTGTGTGTGTGTGTGTGTGTGTGTGTGTGTGTGTGAATGTATGTAAGTGTATATGTATATCATCTTGATACGTAGTTTCTTTGGCAAGTTCCTCTAAGACTAATACCATTCTTCCTAAAAAGACCATTTATTTGCCGTGTCAGTGTTTCTTACCACATCCCCATCAACTTCATTTTCGGTCCTCCCGTACCAAATATACTAACCCCAGTATTCTCTCTCTCTCTCTCTCTCTCTCTCTCTCTCTCTAATAATGTTCAGGTATTCCCCTCTCATACTACCTATACCGTGCAGCTCATCTGCCCGTGCACCGCTTTCTCATCTCTATTAATCAATAGCCTGTCTGGTCCGTACAGAAGGGTAGAAGTCAGGCATAGTGTGGGGAAAATGGAAGATGGAGAGAGAGAGAGAGAGAGAGAGAGAGAGAGAGAGAGAGAGAGAGAGGAGATTAGTTTCACACAGGTTTGGTGAAGATGATGATCCACTAATCCAGGTTCATATATCACGAGGGTGGAGGACAGGGTGATGCCGAAGCTAAGGTGTGTGTGTGTGTGTGTGTGTGTGTGTGTGTGTGTGTGTGTGTGTGTGTGTGTGTGTTTACTTGTTTGTGTTTCTTGTTTGTTTGTGTGTTGGTATGTGTATGTTATGTGTTGTTTGTGTTCTTTGTGTATGTCAGTGTTGTATGTGTGTTTGTGTATGTTTGGCTTTGTTGTGTGTTTGTTTACGTGATTTCGTGTGATTGTCCATACGTGTTTGTGCGTATGTGTGTGTAGGGGGGTCAGATTTAGGATGAGAGGCGAAATAGAGGTTTTGCTTGGAGCTGAAAAGAAAAAGGGTGTGGATTTTAAATGAAAGTGAAGGGTGAAGTAGAGTCAAGAGAGGGCAGAGATACGTGAGGCTGGACTTTCATTAGATGGAGGAGATGAGGAAATACAGAGCTTAGGAGAGGACCAGAATTAAATAAAGAATTGGCAACTCGATGGCTTGGTCAGGATGTTGCTGGCCTTATGCTGAAAGAACGCTCTTGTCCTGGTTTCAGGCCATACTGACTGTCACTGGTTGCTGGGGTGGACGATTACTAAATAACGCCATCCTACATCAGTCAGATAACCAAACCTCCATCATATTATTGTCTATTGCCACTGTCTAACATTAAACATCTGTGTTTTGCATATATCCTACCTTCTTCCAGACTTCTCTTTGACTTTACCCTGATGGGGGGTGGGGATGTGGTAGGTGTGTCTGAATGGTCTAAGCACTGGATCCAGATTCACAAACTTGGCATGAGTTCCCTGTAGCAACTTACATTTGTTATTCCAAAACGGACAAGGCAAGGAGAACACAGAAGCTTCCCATGTCATTAGTTCATCCTGATACGGCTGGTACAAATACCTGTGAAACCAGGGAATTATTGCTGTGAATCGGTCGGTCTGCTGGACCTGCAGTGTGTTTTTTTCTTTTCTAATTGGACGAAGATATCTAAGCGTTCTCAGCTTAGCTGGTAACGAATTGTACTATAAATGGTGGGTTGATTTGACTTGTTACCAAGGAAGCTCATTCCTATGTCAAAACTAGGACGACCTTCATACATCCACAATATACTAGTCAAGTTGTGGGTGTGGCCTAGTTCCATCAGGCAAAAACAACCCGATTATAGCTTCAGCACTTTTCCATAATCCCCTCAGCATGCCACAAAAACAACCATGCTGTTACCAATGCACAGAACTGTATGACATTTCTTAGTCTCCAAAACTGGGTTGGGGAAGCAGTAACCAAGTAGGCAGCGTGAGGTGGCGTGCACCAAGTTCATCGTTAAGCATGACATCAACCCCGGGTAACTGGATCTCTTGGAACGAGTTGATTGATCCGTGCCTTGTTCTGCCTGTAATATAAAAAATAATCAATTTATCCTCAGACTCTTCACCACACCATTATGAGCAAAGGTAACTAGCCCTACCTGTCACTGAGTGGATTATGTGGGATATAAACCCCAACTTCCCACAGACCTGGTTGGAGGGCCGTAGCACACTAGAACACTAGGAGTCATTTGATTATGTGGTTACCTTCCAACGCAGTAAACGATTTCTTGGGTAAGAGTGAACCATTTGGGTTGTCACACCGTGTAGTCACCTGAAGGTAACATTGTCTCCAGTGATTAGATAGTGGCGCCCACACCTAAAAATAGGGAAACTGTTTCTTGAAGGGAAACTGTGTAACTGTTGCCGGAAAAATAGAGATGAACGCTGGACACTAAACATTTAATAGTATGGCGGGGTGGAGGGAAAATAATATCATATCATCTCTGGACAGTTCAAATTCAATGTTTGTAAGGGTGAAACAGAATAGAAAATTATATGGTACTAGCAGACAGTGATAGATTTAATATTAATCGTATATACTCAAAGGAACGTGCAATAGTAGGGTAATGAAGACTGTGTGTGTGTGTGTGTGTGTGTGTGTGTGTGTGTGTGTGTGTGTGTGTGTGTGTGTGTGTGTGTGTGTGTGTGTGTGTGTGTTGTCTAATGTAGGACTAGGCCTATCCATTTCGGAAGGTTACAGCTAGGATATCCATCCACAATGGCTCAGGTCGGGTTGGAAAGGGCGATTATGGCAGAAGTGGGTGCATGTGAGATAACTGGTGTTGTATGTTTGTGTGTGATAAGAGTCTATAGATTCTTCCCTCAGAATGCAGTCCCGCCAAGCTGACTTACATTTAGGTCTCTATTTCGTTTATAGGTACGACCGGACTATGACCAAAGAAACGTTGACTTAAGGTCCTTTGGTTGGTTCGAGAATCGAACCCTGGACCTCTCGCTTGAGATGAGAGCAATGCTTTCGGTTGCACCTCCGCTTTCCATCTTCAGTAACGCAGAAGACACAAAGGTTTATTATGGGAAATAAATCGCCGAGGAATTGGTGATACCGAGTCCCTCATTGCCACCTATAATACGACCCTTATGGCCGTATTCCGGGTGGCATGGGACACTTCATACTGCTTCTTCTTGAACGTATTAAATGTATACTGCATATCACACTTTGGTTTTAAGTAGATAATTAACAACTTCATATTATTTATTTATATTTTTTAGTCTCGAAATCGTTTGCTTTAAGAATGTAGACTAGGATGAAAAGCTGCAATAAGCAATATGTATCAAGGAGGAAGAGATACTAGGACGTTCCGTATGCCACCTAAAATGCTACCCATACATTTCCGTGACTGGACAGCATGTTTTTACAACGTCCTGAACCGCTTGGGTAGTGATGAATGTTGATGCGAAGCACACAGGCTCTCAGCTTGATTACGTGGCCAGGGAGAGGCATGGCAAACTGCAGGTGATTAGGTTTTGTTTATCTATCTATCTATCTATCTATCTATATAAATATATATATATATATATATATATATATATATATATATATATATATATATATATATATATATAAAACTCTCAGCTGTTACGGAGCTACAGTGATTATGGGAAGATAATGAGAGAGACCATTCCTACCCATAAGGTCATCAGTAATCGTAGCTCCGTAACGGTTGAGAACTGGACCAATATTGATATAGCACTGATTACTAAAAATTAACACTTGAAAGTTTCTTACATAGAGGCCTAGTCACCTTACATACACCAGAACACAGCCTTGTGACAATTAATTTCTCCCTGACCTACCACAGCATGCCACAGAATCAACGCAAAATACAGAGCAGTCAGTTTTAACCGGGCAGTGTTGGGTATCCCATTATTGGTCTTATGGTTACCATCCATTGTAGTATCAGGAAATGAAAACTGTCTGGCTTATCATTTAGTGTAGAGTCACTGACAGACACCACTGCACTACACTACACCAAACTACGCTACAGTACACTACACAACACTACAAAACACTACACTGCAAAACACTACTCTACACAACACTTAACCGTTTGTTGTAGTCACTAAACCAGTTACTTAGTATTTAGTAATAACTCATGGCACTATTCCATATTATTTTACGCATATTTTGCTACGAGTTTCCTGTGAATGACTAAGAAAACAAAACGGCAGCATTCCCTTAAGTTAATTGCCTCCAGACCTTAATTTGGCTTTATAGCGGATCACACATGAGCAACGCAACAGATTATCGCCTTAGTTTGAACTGCACAGACTCATAATAATGGGTAGTATGAGTTGAGAAGTGTTTTGAAATAAAAAAGTGCCGACAACTATTACCATAGCGGAACGGGCGGAGACTGGAATAAACACAGGAAAATGGTGAATCGTAGTGTCTGAAAATGAACTCGAAGCTGAGACTGTGGAAAGGAGACAATGATATCGCTTGGGCGGCCTGATGGGCAGACCGATAAAACGGTATAGACACGTACAGATGGTGGCGATAGAGACAGAGACAGCTAGGTAGAGGGAGGAGGGGGAGACGGTGGGGCAGAGCAAAGACAAGAAAAGGGAGTGGTCGGAGAAATGCTGTATTTAATCGGACGTGGTGGATCAGATAAAAAACAGAAAGACTATGACCGCAGAGAAATACAGGGAATTGAAGATGTGGTTAGAATGTCACAGCATGAGTCACCACCATGCTGATCTGATTCGGACCGGGAAACAGGCCAAACATGGGGAGGAGAGGTGAGAGTGAAAGGATTAGGAGTTGGAAGAGAGGAGGAGTAGAGTGGGGGTGAGGAAGGGGGGAAGATGGGTAAAGTGGGGAGTAGGAAAGGGAGGAGGGGAGACGCAAAAATATAGGTGAAGATATTAGCTCAAAAGAGGAAAGGGAGAAGGGAGGTGGATGAAGAGATAGGAAAATGGGGGTGAGGGGAGGGAGGAGGGGTGAGGGAGGAAGGAAGGAGGGAAGTCAAAAAATAGGGAGATGATAATGAGGTGAAAGGAGCAAGGCAGAAAGGAGGAAAATATGCGGGCATAAGAAGGAACATAAAATAGTGGAAAAAGAGGGGTGGGAATGAATGGAAGAGTAGGGAGGGAGGAAGGGGAGAGTGTGGGTGGATGCGAAAAGAGGCAAAAGTATACATGGGAAGTGAATATAATGAGCTAATAAATGAGAAAGACGGGGTGGTGAGCAAGGAACGGAAGGGAAAAAGTGGGAAGAAGGAGGAAAGGGTTGGGGAGAAAGAGAAGAGAAGAAAGAAGAAGCAGAACGAATGACGTAATGTACAAGTCGGAGAGGCTGAGTGAAGATGAGGAGCTGAGGAAGGAGAGGAGATAGGTGAGGAACATGTGCAGCGCAGAGGGTAAAAAACAAGAAGGGGTAGGCAGATTTGTAAGGAATTTAATAGAAGGTTAAGGGTATGAATGACAATTAAGGCATGCAGGTGAGTGGAGGGGTAAACATAGAGAATGGGGAGATGCAGCAGTGAACTGTTAAGGACAGATTAGAGGTGAGGGAATAGAAGAACAATTGAAAGTTGGAAAAGGGAAAGGAAATATGTGGAGTAGATGCGATAGCGAGGAGAAGAGGAAGGGTGTGAAGCGAAAGTAGGAAGCGCAAAAGAAGCTAAAAGAAAGCAGACAGCAGGAGATCCGTAGATCTTCTCAGAACCATTTTATCAAAATTAAATTCTCCGACAGAGTTCAGGCGCAGCTAGCATCCAGAAAGGTCAGATCTAAGTTTGACCCATGGAACGCAGTGTCATCCGACGTAATTTTTGGTGGTAAAAGGACCTGCGTCAATCCTCCTTGACTGAAGGCGCTGTAAACAGATTTGGCTAAGTCGTCAAGTGAACGGGGCATTAAATCCTTTTTCCTCCTCCTGAAAAGTGATTTTTTTTTTTTTTTTTATTGGCCCTTCTTGCACTCGGCTGTAGAATCATGACTACAGTAATTGTTAAACCTTCCTCTCAGCTACCAGTCCCTCCCTCCAGTCTAAGGGCTATATTCCAAGTGACATTGGAGATCTAGTAACATCTCCTTTGCGACTTATTTTGCACTTTCCACTTCCTTATCCTGGATTATAGAAATGACGCAAATTATGTCGATATTATAGCACCATTCAATACCTAGCAGAAATCTCATGTGGTTGTATGCTAAATAAATCGCTAAGGAAGAGTGCTTCCTAATTATTTTGCGGCTTATTTCGCGTAGTTCAGTGGCAGATAAAAAGGCAGTACCATCGCCTTACAACATAACCGTACGGTATCACTAGCACCGTACTGTAGTGTTACTCTATTGCTACGACTCAGCAATAAAGACAGAAAGACCGCAGTTTTAGACCAAGATATAAGTAAATATATTGTACTGAAATAAAATCTGGAAAACAGACAGAAAAATCAAGCCAGCCGGAGATAAATGCTTCGGTGAAAAAGTGAAAATTGAAGAAAGGAGCGGCGAAATTTAAGTGTTTGGGGAAATAACAGAATGATAATACAAATAAATTGCCGAGACAAGAACTGAGATGAAAATGTTGATGGAGAGGCTAAGGAAGTACGTATCGGCGTCAGGTCAGCATAAAGACTAAAAACTTTCGTGAGATATGTCTGGCTTTCTCCTGGTTGGGGATCCATGAAGAGAGAAGACAACCATAATATTAATAACAATATTCGTTCCACACTGATCCATTCCCTGAGATATTGTGGGTCGGGTTAATATTGGGAACTAAAACTGGATGATGAGACCGAAAGAAAAAGAGAAACGATTACCTTCCACAACTAATGCCTCTTCAGTAGATCCTTGCTATAAACCAGTTCACCTCGGTGAAGGACATTTTAGTTTATTCATACTACCTCCTGACGGTTTTATTCAGCTCAGGGGCGACTTCTTTGAACTAGGGGGGTTTGAGATAGCCTTTATTTACCCTTTCACCATTAGAAATTTTACCATTAAGCTGAATAAAACCGTCTGGAGGTAATGAGGAAAGTAGTAGATAAAACATGTAATTATACTAAAGAGATATTTTGTCAGTAGCATTGAAGAAATCCAGATGATAATAATAATATGTCGGATTATAAATGAATAAAAGCCATGGATTCAGACAGAAGACACTCGTTAATATCAGTCAGTGTTTCGTATAAAGGATGGAGTATTCAAAGTTATAGGGATTTTGGGCTATATTTTGATTGCCTATGGATTCGTAACTCCTTATCCTTGGCGATTTATTATAATTCTTACACCGAAATATTATTATGTATGGTATTTACAGTGTATCTTCCAAATATCGACATAGTTTATATCAGTGACATGCAAGACGATAATGAAGTGTGATCCAGCAGAATAAATAACTAAGGAAGCGTTGTTACGATACTGCTCATACCATTAGAATACGTACACGTACCTCTGTCCTATTCATGCTGCCTTCTCTCTCATTCCCAAACCGCTCTTACTCATTGTACGTAAGTTTTCTTTTGCCCTTTTCCTTTTTCTCCCCTTCCAGTTTTCCTTGCCCTTACCTCTCCTACCGTCTCTTTCTTAACATTCACAACAACCCTCATCTCTCTCTTACCCCTTCCTTCCTTCCTTTCATTCTCCCCTTTCTTCTTTCTCTCAAACTCTTTGGCTCTCCACCGTATCCTTTTCATTCCTTTCCGTCTCCTTTTAACCGGGTCTTTTGTTTCTGTTCTATTATACTAATTAGATTTATATTACAAGACTTACTAAGCATCGATTTGTATTCAATATATTTAGGTTAAGCTAATTTTTAAAAAGTTCATTTACTACCATGATACAACTGGTATTATATTAGTAATATATTGAATAGAAAATTGTACTTACTGCTTACTGATGTTCCCAGTTGCAGACTGAGGCTCCTGTAACCGAAATGAGGTATGCAAAATGTATTTACATGGAAATGAGGCAAATTTAAAATAAAAAGATATTGTTTCGCTATTCCATCTAGTCTTTCATCTTCCATCCCCCAGTACGCATCTACTTTCATTTCCATCCCACCTTTTCCTATCTGTCCCACTTCCCGCCCTGCCATTTTGTATTTCTTTTGCCCATGACATTTCCTACCCATAATGTTTCCCTCTTATTCACTTTTCAGATTTTCTGTAATACCTAACTCTTTCCAGCCTGGTTTTACTCTCTACCTTCTTTTCTTCTGTTTTCTTCCCTACCCTTTCCCACCCTCCTTCCTTTTTTCTTTTCTTCTCTATAGCTATCTTTCAAGGCCTCATCTTCCCCTTCTAATTGTTGTTGTTGTTGTGGCACCAGGCTCATCTGACGCGTGAACCTGACGGACTGCAAGCTTAACTTTCCCTTTTTCCTGTAGTTCACTATCTTCCTTTTGAGGGGTAAGGAAATAGCTAAGGGAAGTTTGTTGTTATTATTGGTGTTGGTGGTGGTGCTGGTGCTGGTGCTGCTGTTGTTGCTGTTCTTACTGCATAACCCTAGTCTGTCTGGCCGAGCAGACACAGGGTGGAATCCCCAACGACTTCGCTCCACCCAGGGTACACAGCGAAATCACGTGTAAGGACGTTTTTATAACCAGGCAGTTAAGCCTCCCATCTATATAGGTGCCACAGTATAGTGTCCCCCTCCAGCACCCTTACCCTTCCTCAAGGACCAAACCACATGGAGTTGGGATAGAAAGAGAGCAGGAGAGATGCAGAACACAAACAGCGATACTGGAGACACTGACAGCAAACATTGATTTCGTGAAGGTTAGGAGGAGAGTAGGAAAGATGCAAGACATGGACGGAAAAACAGAAGGTAGTGATAGTAAACAATGATAGTAAACGAGCTAGGAGGAGGAGAGGAAAGATATACGGCACAGTCGGTGAAACAGAGTCTGACAATAGGCGTTGGTATGATGTAGATTTGGCTGTCTGATTGTTGCGGACAGTCTCTTGGTTTGCTAGAGTCTACTCCTCAAGCACAGCGACAGTCAGTGTGCTCAAACGTACAACACAGAGCCGCTTGAATGTAAGAGTCGACCAGCACAAACACGACCTAACCATCGAGTCGCCCCATCCTTTCCATAATATATCGCTCCTATATCTTCTATTCCATTTTTTGTCCAACGCACGCTTTGTCTCTCCCGTCTTACCTTCTCATAGCTTTTTCGTTTACCCTCTCCAATCCATTCTCTTCCCTCCCTCGCTTCTTCTTGTTCTCTTTCTCTTCTCTTCGGGGGTTGTATTAACAGAAAGTCATGAGTTTTACAACAAATGTGTATGCATTACTGTTGCCTAGTATTACAGATCATTTTAATTTTTGTGCCGTATTTTGTCAATTATTATTCACTCATTTGATTGTGAAGTATTTGGAAGCTTTTTTTTGTAGTCAAAAGTATTCATTTTTTTTGTAGTCAAAAGTATTCACAAATAATCTTATGCATAACATCAAATTAACTCAGTTTATAAATTGGACCCCTTTACTTCCTCCTTCCCCACCACCAGCGTGCCCGCAACCCCGACGCCTTTCCTGTAAACAGCGTCAGCACATGTTGAGAAATATGATCTTTGTGTTGACTGAAGAGAATGCTGTTAATTACATGCCTGAAGGGTTCTGCTGACATTAATTTTAGGTAGCTGAAGAGGTGGGAATGTTAGCGTGTCATTTGTCTGTGTGTCTGCCTTCTGCTTGACATCACATCTCTGTTACGTCGAGCAGTATCCTATAGCGGTGATGGCAAGAAGAAGATGAAGAAGATGATGATAATGATCATGATAAAAGGTTATTTTTTGGTTGTAGGAAAAAAATATTTATATAATAAAGTAAACGAAGTTTATCTTGATCTGTCACTTAAATTACTCTACGTTCACCTATAGAAAATTCTCATGCTTAACCTCGATACCAATCCGTCATTCCATCCAACCCAAGCTATACATAATTCTCCCTCATAACCTCGACTGCATTCCTTCATTCCGTTCAACTCCATTTTCTCGTTAATACTACGCAGTCTCTTGCCCATATACTACCCTGTTTTATATGTGTTTTCCACTCAACACATTGTTTTCCATTGGTTCCAAGAGACAGGGCAATCTTAGATTTTTTTTTTTTTTTTTAATCAGATCCGCGCACGTTCAATTTCTCCCTTCACTGCATAACACCCAGACGTTATTATTCGGCGGAGAGTGAGTTCTAGGAGCCTGGTTGATAGTTCTGGTTCCATGAACTGTCGCATGGTTGGACCAG
Organism: Coenobita brevimanus; assembly: GCF_032717465.1. Taxonomy (NCBI): domain Eukaryota; kingdom Metazoa; phylum Arthropoda; class Malacostraca; order Decapoda; family Coenobitidae; genus Coenobita; species Coenobita brevimanus. Next base: position 2,345,033 of record NC_136966.1, on the reverse strand, counting down.
CTCTAGCATTCTATTTCAGAAAACACCAGGCAATTTTATTAAGTTGAGAGTGTGTCACAGAGCCTGAGAGTGTTAAGCAACCAAATTCATAGTGAGAACAGATAGTGAATGGCTTCATGATAGAGTGTGAGAGGTGGATATGAGTGAGGAAAGGTGAAGGTGAGGCGATGTGGATGTGAGAGTGAGGGTTGATGATGACGATGATAATCAGTTCTATTTAGGAAAGTAGCTTTTTCCTGAACTGTAGAATATCTTAGGAGTGTTTGGGTAGATAAGGTGAGGTAATGTGAGCAGAGTGATGCGTATATGAGTGAGATAAAACTAAAGTCAGATCAGGGAGGGTAAGCGAGGACTAATGGAGGAAAGTGTGATGAGGGTGGTGATGTGGGTAGTGTGATAGTAGCATACGAGTAGGACTGGAATGATGCGACTATAATGGTGAGACAAAATGGGATGATAAGGAAGAGAAAATTAGAGAAGACTGTAGGTTTAGAGAGGATTAAGAGGACTAGTTGAGATGGGAGTTAGAGCGTTGGTGATAAGGGTAGTGTGACGGTTGGATGAGAGTCAGGGTGAGGGTGAGGGTACGTGGGGTAGGGAGTGAGGGTGAGTCACAGCAGCAGGCCCCACATGGTAGTAATTACTATCATTTGACTTCGTTATGATACACCGGATTGTGAGATATGCAGCACTAAAAACGTCCATGATCAAGTTCTGGCTATTATTGATATGGTATCGAATACGACTAGAAAGGCACTGAAATAGGCTGGCTATATTGTATTTATATGGATCTATTGATGTTTTTTTTTTTTTTTCGACCTTCTATTGTGCTTTCCTTTTCCGGCGTTAAATTGAACTCATCCGTCCATCAATGGGGTATAGCATTATGGCATCAAATATACTATAGCAGTAGCCGTCTGTGTGTGCATTTTGGGCAGCCAAAACTACACATCCACATTGCACCAAAATTGGCACAAAAATCGCAAAAAATTCGCTGATGTGAAAAAAACTTTGTCCCATCATTGTTGAAAAACTTTTACTACATTTAATGAGCAATCAAATTTTGACCAAAAAACGCCGCTCTCGGCCCCGAGCATAAGATCTCCGTAGAATTTTTGCCCATAGCTACATCTAATATACCATAGCAGTAGCCGTGTGTGTGTGTGTGTGTGTGTGTGTGTGTGTGTGTGTGTGTGTGTGTGTGTGTGTGTGTGTGTGTGTGTGTGTGTGTGTATGTGTGCGTGTGTGTGTATTTTGGGCAGCCGAAACTACAGATTCGAATCGCACCAAAATTGGCACAAAAATCGCAAAAAATTCGCTGTAAAAAAAAAAAAAAAAAGGTCCCATCACGATTGAAAAACTTTTACTATATATAATGAGTGATCAAATTTTGACCAAAAAAGGCCGCTCCCGGCGCCCGGTCGGTTGCCGTGGCTGAGTGGTTAATATCTCGGACTTGCGTGAGGACAACTTGGGTTCCATTCCCAAAGCGAGGTGAGGGCGCCTTTCTTCGGTACGAAGGCGTCCTGGTGCACCAAAAGTGGCATGAAAATCGCAGAAAATTCGCTGATGTCGACAAACTTGGTCCCATCTCGATTGATGGGTTTTTGTTGGAGTTAAGAGCGATCAAAGTTTGGTTCAGAAAACAGTTCATTCGGAACCGGGACTTTTAGAAATCAAGTCTACTCAGGCCCGAAGGGCCCACGAGCACTTGTATCTATCTATATAACTATCTGTCTATCTATTTATTGCTAGATGCCTAAATCTTGTAAGGGGAGGCCACAAACAAATCACCTCCATGTCGCCCTGGCCCCCGCCATTTCACCCCCCCCCTCTCTCATGTAGCTCTCCACTCCATCTCTCCATTTTATCCTAGGCCTCCCCCTCCCTCTCCTCCCCCCCCCTCACTCACGCACTCTCTCCTCGTTAGTCTATCGCTCTTCATCCTCTCCACATGGCCAAACCACCTAAGTGCCTTTCTCATAACACTTTATATAACATCCACATCCACACCACAACGTTCCATCGCTTCTTTATTTGTCAGGCGATCTCTCCATGTAGCTCCACATGCTCCTCTCAAATAACTCATTTCCACTGCTCTCACGCTTGACTTGTGTCCTTTCAACAAGGTCCAAGCTTCACTTCCATACGTCAGAGTTGGTCTCACAATACCATCATGTAGCGAGTTTTTTACTCCCATGCTCACTTCCCTATTTCTTATCATTGCTTTATTCCTCGTTGCGCCCTTTCAAGCACTTCATTCTCCAAACTGCCATCTTTATTTATCACACTACCTAGGTACTTAAATGCACTCACATTTTCCATTTCCTCATCATCCAACCTCACTTTACATTCAGTGACTTCATTTCTCTCGAAGACGAAAACTTTACTTTTCCCTATATTCACCTGTACTGTAGATTCAGTTTCTTACACACTCTCCAAAACTCATTCACTAAGCCTTGCAGTTCCCCTTCGTCTTCATTTAAAAATACAGTATCATCTGCAAATAACAGTACAGGACGTTTCCAAACGCTGTCCTCTCTCAATAGGGCCCCTTCATCATCCACTGCCTTACTTTGTATCTCCATTATAACCCATCCATGTACAGGTTGAGCAGCCATGGGGACATGACACATCCCGTTTTCAATCCAACATTCAAATAAAAAAAAATCACTCAGTTCACTATCCATATGCACTACAGCCTTAGCACCCATATACATACTCTTCACAGTATTCAGTACCTTCCCATTTGTTCCATATCTTCATAATATTTTCCACATTCCTTGTCTATCCACTCTGTCATATGCTTTCTCGAAATCCATGAAGACCGCATACAACTTCTTTCCCTTCTCTAGAAACATTTCCACAAAATACCTATGGAAGAATATCTTATCTAAACAATTCTTCCCTTCTTACAACCTCACTGTTCTTCTCCAACTAATTTATCTGCTATTTCCTTAACTCTGTCAGTATGTATCCTATCATATGCTTTTCTTATTACACTAAGAAGACAAATGCCCCTATGATTACCACATACTTCTTTTTCCTTTTTTCTTTTGTACAGGAGAACAATAATATTATACCCGACTTCCAATCCTCCAGGACTCTGCCTTCCTTCCAAGGCCATTCTGCACATCTTCCATATCCATTCTACTACTATCTCTCCCCCATGTATCAGCATCTCACCAAACACTCCACCAATTCCTGGGGCTTTCCCTATTTTTACTTTCTTCACTGCCTCCACTACTTTCATCCAACTGATCTCTTCCTACCATCTCACCTCCCTCCTTCTCCCAGCCATTCTCCAGCCACTTATACTCGCATTACTTTCATTTTGTATGTTTAAGAGTTCCCTAAAGTGGTCTCTCTATCTGCTCACTTTTTCTCCCTTCTCCACTATCAATCTACCACTTCCCCTCCTAACTTGTTTATCACCTTGTCTAACTCTCTTTACGTCCTTCCACGTCATTTTCTTACGTTCCCTCCACTTTTTACTCAAATTCCTTCCAAATTCCTCATCTCTTCTTACTCTCTTTTACTAGTCTTTTCGCCTTTCATCCTCTCTACATATAACTCCCTCTTCCATCTCTGAACTTCCTCTATGCTTCTGCTTCCCATTCACTCACTATATGGTTTCTTCTTTTGCCCCACAGCCTGTCTCATCTCTTCATTCCACCATGCTGTTCTTTGCACCCTCTTACGCCTTGTCTTCACCCCATATAACACCTCACATGCTGCACAGGTTTCTTCTGTGAATATCTTGCATACACCTTCTACCACCCCCATCTGCTCCAAATCATTTTTACCCAGTCGTTCCTTCACTTCTCTGTTATATTCCGCCTTTCTTTCATCTCCTTCCAATCTTTCTACCTTGCTGTGTGAACCACTTCCTCCTTTCTTTCCCTCCTATTCTCCCATTGCACTTGAACCGTGTCTTTCACCACCACCAAGTGGTGGTCCGAAAGTCCACTCCCCCAACCTTTGTATGCTCTTGCATCCATTCCATTCCATTTCATTCTTTCATCCACTGACACATAATCATTCATTGCCTCCCGTTCATTCAGTTCACCACCCACCCTTCTCATCACTCGCCACGTATACCTGTCGATCACATTGTGCCTAAAGAAGGTATTGACTGTCACCAACCCTCTCCCAGAACAACTGTCCACTAGAGCACTGCCATTCTCATCCACTTCTGCAGGCAAACCTCACTCACCAACTACTCCATCTACCTTCACATTCCCAACTCTTCTGTCCATATTTCCATTCAAAAACACTCTTTCATTCCTCTGAAACTCTTCATGTATGCTTCCACCTTTGCCCAGAACTCTTCTTTCACTTTGCATGTACGGTCTTGCGTTGGCTCATAGACACACGCAATCGCTCTCATTTGTAATCCTACTTTCAATCTTACCCACACAATCTTTGAACCAACTGATCTATACTCCCTTATATTCTTCCATCTCTTGCACATAATACACACATCCTCTTTTGACCTCTCATTCTCACCTACTCCTGCGCATTTACCTCTTCCATCCTCTCACTTTTTTACACTCTCACCCCACCATTTAGTCTCAGTTAATCCACGTTTGTCCACTTTTGCACCATGAAGTGCCTGAACGATCTCTGTCTCTTTCACCTCATCATTCGCACCCCTTACATTACATGTTGCAATCTGAGCCATGTTCTTTGGTGCTTGGTTGACGCCTGTTTGTCCGTCCCGGTCTGAGGCTTCGTGTCTGTATTTTTACCCGTCCCTGCCCCGGAGGAGCTCGGGGACAGGTATTATTTTCACACGGTGTTTGTTTCTTTGTTTTTTTTGTTCTTCTGTCAGTCTGTTAACTTTACGCGAAAACTATTAGAGCAATTTTGACTAAAATTGCAGGTGTGATGGGCTATTATCCCCTGATCACCTTATCAAATTTTGGGCCAAATTGGGTCAAGGCCAAGGCTGTAGGGCGAAAAATGTAAAAAAAAGAAGTAAATTTTTTTTTTTTTTTTCGCCATAACGCTTTCCAGTTTCGTCATATCGACATGAAATCAAAACCTAAAGGTGCATCTTTCAAATCTGCATCCAATAACATGCCTTATTGCATCATGGGAGTCATCCCCCTAAGTCTGCGGTAGGGGGGTCAATGACAGGTGGGTCGGACATAAAATTTCAAATTGGCATAAAATCGTAAATTTTCACTCGAAATACTCCAAATTTGATATGTGACATCTTTGACTAGATATCCTGTTGTGTTTAAACGTCAGCACTAATATGACTGCCGGGAAAGGGTTGGCTGTGCCTTGGCTCCGGTTCTTGTAAGTTAGTTGTTTTCTGGGGAGGGGCACTAACCCTCTGCCAACCCAATTGTTGACACGTAGGGAACACGTGGTGGTTGTTTATAAGGTTATCAACAAGCGTATTAAATTATTCTTGGTTTACAAGAAATCATTTAGCTTGCCACTCAATATAGCGTTAGCCTGAAATACACAGAGTGGGTGGATGATAGACGCCCCGCTGACCAATGCATGTCTGTCTATCTATATATCTATATATCTATAAATAGATATATAGATAAATGCACACACACACACACACACACATACTGTGCATATATATATATATATATATATATATATATATATATATATATATATATATATATATATATATACTGTATGTATATATATATACAGTATACATATATATATATATATATATATATATATATATATATATATATATATATATATATACTGTATGTATATATATATATAGATAGATAGATAGATAGATAGATAGATAGATAGATAGATAGATAGATATTACACACACACACACACACACACACACACACACACACACACACACACACACACACACACACACACACGCGCGCGCGCGAAAGGTCAAATGTCAAAGTTACATGCCACATGAACCGATTTTGACCAAACCTGATGACAGTGTTGAAGATCAGCCAAGGGTCATACACATTGTTTTTTAGAACATTTCAAAGGTAAAGATCACATGGCAAGATACACTGAACAATTTAGGCCTAATTGTGCGGACGGATTGTGAGTAAAAGAAAGATTTTAGAATAAGGAGACAAAATACTAGATCACAGCCAAGGCCAACTACCTTATTATCTAAACTACTTTGATTCGACTTCGACCAAACTTTGTGGAAAGACTGAGGGTCAACCATGGATGAAGATATTCGATTTTGAGACCGATAGGTCAAATGTCAAGGTCAGGGAGAGTGGTTTGACGAAGTTTTTTATAATTTCAGTCAATCGCATTGACAGAGTTGTGAGGGAAAAATGTTGTTATTAAAATTTGAGAAAAATCGGTCAAAGGCCAAGGTCACAGGGGAAACTTAAAAGTTTTGCCATCAGAACATTTTGTATTCCACTGGTGTTTCACTCTGTGTGTGCTCCTTCCTGTTGTTTTTATTGTTATTATAATCATCTTTCTAACTTCCCCCACAGGATGTAAAAAAAAAAAAAAAAAAAAGTTATCTCCTCCGTCATGCCCTATTATACTCAGATATGGTAACCAATGTCACCCTCCCGTTTGGTTCTCCTCCCTCCTCTGCTTTGGGTATGACGAAAGTGGTTTCGGCTCATCTTTTAGTCATGAAATAAAATAAATAAGTAAAATTATATGACACATGTCTATAAAACTGGCTAGTATGTAAGTAAACCGAAACACCAATAAATGCCCCTGGAATATTGTCACATTTTATTAATATATATTACCAAATTTATTAACAACCTCTACGGCCTGTAGGCCTATACGTTTTTATTATAACTACCAGATGGTTTGATTCAGCTGAAGGGAGAACAATATGCTCTCTGAATAATAACAAATTTAATTTAAAAAAAAACTGATGTAAGGCTAAAAATCATGTGACAATCGTCTCGACTCATTTCTTAGGGATGCGTCCGTGTTTTCTGACCAGTAGTTGACTACCATTTAATTTCTGCTAAGCGCAGCGGTGGCCCATAATCCCCAAATTCCTCATCCACTCTTTTCACGTCTCTCTTGCTCTCTACATATATCTCACACAAACCAAGAAAATTCCACTCCACCTCACTCCACCACATTAACACCCCATCTAACGTCACCTTGCAGGATCATAGTCATTCCTTTCTCATTGTCCACTGCCCATTACCTTTTCGTCAAGTGAGGACCCTACACATGGTTTTAATATCGACGTACGGTGCATCTATAACATGTATGAGGATATGGATGTATAAAGTCCAAAATAAATCGATAAGGAATAGAAGTTACGAAATATCCAAACCTACTTAGGATACGGCCTCTAAAGTCAAACATTAGCGTCGGAGTAAAAAAACAAAACAAAACAAAACAAACAAAAGGAATTTCCAGAATTTTTTAGGGCGGTTTTGTCACTTTTCATTATTTGTCCCTATCTTTTTCCCTTTCCTCAAACATTTTTCCTTTTCCCCTTTCCCTCTTTTTTTTCTTTTCCTTTTTTCCTGTTTTGCGCTTTGTTCACCTTTGTTCCATATTGTTTTTTTGTTCCCTTGAATTTTTAACTTAGATATCTTTGCTCCATCGTCCACAGCACCATATTCTCTGTAAAAGGGTGGGAAAGAAACTGTTGCATCGTTTTTGCCTTAACTTGGCCGAGATTATCGTCTTGTTGCAGCTTATTTCGTGTCGCTGAGTGGCGGAAAAAGACAGTACTACTGATTTTCAGTTTGTCCATGCCACTTCTTCGTGACTTGAATAATTCTAATGTTGATCTTTTGTTGCAACTTTTGCATTCGAGATGGAAAGATGGCAATTTTAGGCCAAGTCAAAGTAACAACATTATGATGGATGACAGACAGACAGACTGAGAAACAGACTGACAGCCCTGTAACTGTCCACACAAGAGTCACGTCCAGAGCAGACGACTGGCCAGGGATACCTATACAGGCTTATGTAATATTTAGGCGAACAGTTCGAACAATTCTCTGTGCCTTATCCGTACCCGTGATATCGATGATTACAGGGTGACACAGGTGGAGTCCCTACCCTGTTCTGGCTGGTATTCTCAAAGAATCTAACACAGTTGTTGCGATGAAGAAAGGACGTATTTTAATTTCCATGGGACACTTCGCAGCACCTCTCCCTTGGAGATTTATTTTGTAAAGTACATGCAAATATTCTCTCCTGTCCTATTAATATATTTCTGGTATCGGCATATTTCGGTAAGCAAAGTAATAAAGGATTTAGAAGTACAATATTCTAAGTAAATTCCTGAAGCAGAGACGTTATGAAATTAACCTGAGCGACAACGAATACAGCTAAAGTCGCCGCAGTAGTGAAATTTTGTCAAAATTCATTTTGTTTTTGTCGTATTTTTCATGTTACAATTTATTTTAATTTGATTGTGGAGTGTCTGGTAGCTGCTTCAGTGAAGAGAAGTAGCTCATTAAAAACAAGCAAATTTGTTCACAAACTCAGGTCTATTTACGAATTAGGTCCTGGATGTCGTTCGCTAGCTGTGAATGGTATTGTGGTAGGAAGAACCGAGTGGGCAGGGAAAGAGGCTAAAAAATTAAGGTATGAGGTTAAGGTGCTAAGATTTAAAGAAAGGTGGGACAACATAATTAAAGGGCGAGGTAGGGTGAAAATTTTAAGGGAGGTTGGGCAAGAGAAGTAAAGGGAAAGAAAAGTATTATAAAAGGAGATGGTTCAGATAATTTCAGGGATGAAGCGGGTTGCTATTTAAAGGGTTTAGTGGGTAGAGAATTAAGGAATGAAGGTAGGATAGTAGAATTTAAAGTGAGAAAGGACTAAAAAAAGTAAGGGAGAGGGTAATGTGCTAGAATATAGGGGGGGGAAGAGCTAGAAAATCTAAGGGTTAGAAAATGTTGGAGTGCTTAAAGGATATAATGTGTTCCAGAATTAAAGAAAGGATAAAAGTTAAGCATTGCAAGGAAGAGACAAGAATGTTGGATAACGAGATGGAGAATATCTGTCAAAAAATCATGGTTAAGTTTTAGAATCTTAAAGAGATCAGAGGAGTCAGAAAATGGACGTAGGTTTGTACAGAATTAAAAGGAGAGGTGTCAGAGAATTAAAGGAGACAGGAAGGAAGAATTTTAGGAACTGAGGGGAGAGAGAGTTAAAGAACTGCAGGGAGGAGAGGGTTAGAGAAATTAGAGGTTGGAATGGGAGGGGTCAGATACTCAGTGTTAAATGAGATGAGGTAAATGGAAGTGCAAGGAAATTAAGAACAGAAGAGAAGAGAAATGCACAAAAACTAAATGGAAAAGGGAGGAACCTATATTGCTTACGTTGTATCGACCACGGCAGAGAGAGGAGGTGGAGACGGAATTATAGGTGGAGGGAGGAGAGCTGCATTTTTGCATATAAGCTCTTGATATGTTATTGCCTCATAAATCTTTGTGGCTGGTTGGCTATGTTTCTGAGAGCGCTCCAAAAAAGCATAAACTAATCTAAGCCTCTTAACTGATACAAGAGTCACAAACAACCATATATTGGACATCAGTCTTACACTGCAAAGAAGACAAGCCTTAATTCTTGAGCCATAAATGGAACTCCTGTGGTATCTGAATGTGAATCACCTGCATCCTGCATCACTGAGAGGGTAGGTCCTGGAGATGGACCCCTTTCACATGGTGGCACCGATATAATTGGGTGGCGGAGCTTGACGGTAAGACAACTGTCCATCAGTTGCCCCCCATTCCCCCAAAAGGAGGATGGTGGGCTGTAGGAGAAAACCACCTTCAGCCTGCAGTCCAGTAGGTTTACGTTTGAATGAGTCTGGGACCACAACAGTAATAACTGAGAGGGCTGATACAATGGATCTCCATCATGTGCTTCAGAAACTATTGACAAAATTGAGGGTGCAGCCTTAACCTTCGCGGTATATGATTAACCATAAGACGGATATCTACTGTGATTTTTTAAAATCCCTTTATACAGTATATTTGTTCCTCATGTACTCTCAGGGACAAAAGTTTGATGACTGTCCTACAGTACTGCGTCTGCTTCACAGTGGCATGTTCGTCACAGTTCTCCCGGTGCATCGTTATTACGAAAGAGCATCATCTGAGGGAAAAGAAACACACCTAGGCCTCCTCAGCTGAAGAATATTAGCCAGTAAAGGAAAAAGTGAAATAGAAGAGGCTAAATATTAGGCGAATTTTTGACCCCCGACTGTACCATGTAGAAAATACCCTGCACTTCTTACTATGCTCATTATTTATGTCACTTAATGACTGTAGCAGGCTCCACTGAACGTAAGAGCCCTTATTGTAAATCAGTTGGGAGACTTCGTAGCACCCCCTCTTTAGTGACTTATTCTGGGCGTCATACTTCAGTATCACCCTGCATGTTATCTATGCAGACTGTCGAAATTAGACCAACACAAAGAATACAAGGGAATTGTGTCGTGTTATATGCAAAATAAATGGCTTAGGAAGAGGTACTGCAAAGCCTGTTTCAGCATGACCCTTAAGATACTGATGATAACATACTTCTTCAGCCAGTCACTGTTTCTGAACCATGCAGTGACATCATGCTGGTTACTTTATAATCCGTTTGAGTTCAACTCTCTCATGGTTATAGAAAATGGTTTATGAATCAAGGACGGTGAATTGAATCTATTATCATCTTATGAATGAAAATTAGGAGGTGGCAAACTGGTAATCATTTTTTTTTTTCCAGTTTGGAACAAGGAAATCACTTATGAGGATAGATGCGTATTCTATGACTGGCAAGAGGTCGTCTGACGAAAACTATTTGAATCTTTAATTGGACACTGGTGAAGAAACGAACTTGGGATTGTCTACACAGTTTTCTTTGACAAAGTATCTCTTATGGAGCCACATGGTCCAGAGGTTGGAATGCTTCAGACAGACGACCTGGCTTAAGTTTACTACCAAAGATGTGGTTTTCAGTCACGTGGTGACAAAGCTGGTCACCTACTCTTCAACATGGCGGTAGTTGTAGTAGTAGTTGTTCCCTAGGCAGTCTGGCCGAACGGCCTCGAGTTCTTAAGGAAGGTCACGGCCGACCTGGCTTTCCCACAGAGCTCTCAAGGAGTGTATGTTATGTTGTTGGCGCAGGCGATTGTGTGCAATGCACTCTTCCATTATGTGCTTAACAGTATTGGGTGCTGTGTTGAATCCTGGTCAGGCATCAGCTACGAAGTTATCCAGACTCATCTTCTACTTCAAGAGGACTGGATGATGCCCGCATCTCAACCTGGCCACGTGGACACTGTCCTCTCGACAGAGGTAGGATTCAGAAGGGTGGATATCAGGAGAACGTGCACGTAGCTGTATGTTGTCTTTGAATGACTGAATGAAGAGGCAAATGATTTGAGCATGGATGTGCTTCTCAAAGCTGGTTTGAGGAGGGCGAGGGGGGAGAGATGACAGAAGGGTGGATATCAGGAGAACGTGCATGTATCTTTGTGTTGTCTTTGAATGACTGAACGAAGAGGCAAATGATTTGAGCATGGATGTGCTTCTCAAAGCTGGTTTGAGGAGGGCGAGAGGGAAGAGATGACAGTATATGTGTATGATATCGTGTGCTGGGTGTTGTTTTTGTGTTCCTTTGTGTTTATGGATATACTGCCATGCAGTGTAGTGGATGGTGTGGGTTTGTGGAGGCTGTGACAAGAATTTGTGTGCCTCTCACGTCTAGATAATCCTTGACTTTGAGAACTTTGGTTTTTTGGTGTAAGTGGTCTGTAGGTATTGTAGCTGTGCAACCTGTGATTATTTTTAGGGCTTTGTTCTGTGTGGTCTGTAGGGCGTTTCAGTGAGGTTAGAAGCCCAAGCAGGGCTTGCATAGTTCATCAATGAACGTATATATTGTTTGTATAATGTGGTGGTGGTTTCTTTGTTGTGTGCGAATGTTGTATGGGCAAGTGACCTTAGGGGGTTGAGTCTTGGTGTTAATTCATCTTAATGTTTGTGATGTGTTGTCTAAAAGACACTGATGTATTATGAGGAGTAGACTGTAGCACCAGTCGAACAGGGCAGTACTCCCGAGGTTGATGGCAAGCTGGTGATAGGGAGAGCTGGAGCTCCCGTTTCACCAGCCCTCAGGACTTGATCCTGACCATCTCCCTTTTCTGAACATTTTCAGTGCATTCATTTACACAGAGAGTAGGCCAACATGCTCTCATAATACCTCTACCTTCAACTGTCTACACCACACTACATGCGCATAACATATCACACCTTCTATTCACATCTTTAGTAATGGCCGCTGCAATCTTACAGTCAAATGAGGTGGTACCTCGGATTGCCACCACCGGCAGGGTAGGGCTGGAGGCACAGGGTCCTCCCGGTCGCCATCAAGTGACTGTGCCGGCAGCGACTGTTGCTATTTCCGGGAATGCTCGTCGGTGAAGAGGTTACGGTGCGGCCTTATTCTTTACCAACATCCGCGGCCTTACCACAAATTTAAACTCAGTCCATTTTTTCCTTCAGTCCATATCCCCTTTGGCCCTTTTCCTCACAGAACCACAAATCTCACCCTCTACCGACATATCTCCATTTTGTTTTCCCGGTTACCATCTCCTTACAAACTTTCAAAACAAGGGCGGCACCTGTTGTTATATCAAATCCCATTATGCAGTTGATACTATTTTAAACTTCACTTCATCCAGTTTTGATTACTCATTATATAAATTAAATTGCCAAAACATTACCAAATATATCTGTGTAGTTTATCGTTCCCCCAATGCTTCTTCGGAACCCAGTGTATTTGATTCCATATCCACTCAGTTGAGTAACCTTGACCTTGCCCTTGGCAATGAAATTACCATTTTGGGTGATTTTAACATACACAATGTTGAATGGTTATTGCATTCTGCCCGGACTGACGACGCTGGTCTAGAATGCGAGCTGTTTGCGAAATCGTTTAATCTCACCCAGTTGGTAAAGCAACCAACCAGAATACCTGATAATCCTGACCATAATGCCCATCTCTTGGATTTATTCTTGACAAATAATCCAGATCAATACAGGCTAGAGGTACTGTCACCACTTGGATCCTCTGACCACAATCTCATCAAAGCCTCATTAGTTAACCCTCCTACACCTCCGCAGTCCGAACCTGTCAGGGTGACCTGATGGCACTTTGACAGGGCAGACTGGGATGGTTTTAGAAATTATCTTGCTGATGTTCCATGGCAGTCTTTCTTCTTTAGTGATCCCAATTCTACCCAGTCCCACATTTGCGACTTAATACTAGCTGGTATGGATTTATTCATACCAAGTCAACAATTCACTAAAAGATCAAACTCTCCAAAATGGTTTGATGGCAATTGTGCCAGAGCAACTGCCCAAAAGTCATTAGCATATAACTCTTACTTAAAATAAAAAACATCTGAATCACTCTCCCAATTTAAAATTGCTAGAAATCATGCAAAAGCTGTATTAAATCTATCTAAATCAAACTTTCTTCAAAAGCAAGCATCAAAACTACTTAACAACCCTAATGACAATAGAATATTCTGGTCAACCCTTAATTCTTTCAATAATAACTTTAACAAGTCATCTTCCATTCCCCCACTAAAATCTTCAGATGGCAATATTACAAATGACCCACGTGGGAAAGCAGATATCTTTGCTAGTACCTTTGCAAGAAACTCGACCATAGATGATACCAGCCAGAATGTCTCAGTACTGGAACTTGATTCTCCCGATATTGCCCCACTTAAAATACAGACAAGATTCGTAAAATCCATCCTAGACAATTTACCTACCAACAAAGCTCCAGGCCCAGATGGAATTCCGCCAATTGTTTTGAAAAAGTGTTCCCCTGAACTTGCCTCTGTCCTAGCTAAATTATTCAGACTATGCATACGTACTTCTTTATTCCCAAATTCATGGAAAGAAGCCAATATCCACCCAGTTCCGAAGAAAGGAAATTCGTCTGACCACTCCAATTACAGACCAATAGCTGTCACATCTTCTCTTGGTAAGGTATTTGAAACTTTGATTAATAAGCATATTGTTAAACATCTTGAATCAAACAACTTAATTAGTAATAGACAATACGGTTTTCGCGACGAAAGATCCACCATTGACATACTCAATCTCTTAACTCATACCATCCATCAATCAATTGATCTTTTTGGAGAAACTCATGCAGTAGCTCTTGATATCTCTAAAGCTTTCGACAGAGTATGGCACCGTTCCCTGCTGTCCAAACTCCCTTGCTATGGAATACCGTCTTTTGTTCCTTTGATTTCTTCTTATCTTAGTGATTATGTAAAAGTAGATGATGTATATTCGAATTTCCACTCAATTAACGCCAGCGTGCCGCAGGGCTCAGTTCTGGCGCCAACCCTATTTCTGGTTCATATTAATGATCTCTTTTCTGTCACTCACAATCCCATTCACTCATATGCAGATGACTCAACACTACATAGTTCATTCACACTCAGACATCCATTTACAAAGTCTAATATCTCTACCTCTCAACTCAGTACAGCCATCTCCATAAATCAAGATCTATCTACAATCAGTGAATGGGGACAAAACAACTTTGTCTCTTTTAATGCTAGTAAAACTAAATATATACAGTTTACTAATAGACAGATATTGCCAGATTCGTACATTACCTTCAGTGCTACTAATATTCCCATCTCCAAAAGTATTGAAATTCTTGGTGTCTCACTTAACAGTGCCCTCAGCTGGATCTCTGTCAGATCACTTGCTAAAACCGCCTCAAAGAAACTTGGATTATTGTACAGAGTCCGTAACTTCTTCGCCGATGAGCAGTTAGCTATAATTTATAAGAGTCATGTGCGCTCTCAGCTTGAATATTGCTCACCCTTGTGGAATGGTTGTGGAGAGGTTGCATTAAGACAACTAGACAAAATTCAGAATAAAGCTGTTAGAATCATTAACAACCCTGATATTACATATAAACTACCTCCCCTGCAAGTAAGAAGGAATGTTGCCTCCCTTGCATTATTTTACAGATATTTTTTTGGCAAATGCTCAGACGAAGTTGCGTCCATGGTGCCACCTCTCCATGCCTTCCCTCGTGCTACACGGGCATCTGGTAGCGCTCATGACTGGAATGTCACTCAACCATATTGCAGAACTTCTGCCTATCAGAATTCTTTCATTCCCCAAACTGCATCTTTCTGGAACTCGCTTCCCTAGCGTTGTTTTCCTCCAAATTTCAACCTACAACTGTTCAAGTCTAACTGTTACAGATATTTTATGAACAGAGGACACCAGTAATCTGGTGTATGGATTATTTTTTTTTTCCCCATTTGTTTTTCCTTCCTCCGTTCTGTTATTAAAAAAAAAAAAAAAAAAAAGTTACACCAAGGATTGTGTGTGTGTGTGTGTGTGTGTGTGTGTGTGTGTCTGTGTGTGTGTGGTAGGGGTGTGTTGTTTATGGTGAGGTGTGGAATGTGGCTATGTTCTGCTGTCCAATTTGTGAGAAGGGTCACTGTAGATTTGGCTGGGGCTATTTTGAGTCTGTTTGTGGTGAACCATTCGTGTAGTGTGTTGAAATTAGGTTGGAGGATGTGTACGGCTGTGTCTGCATTTTCGTGTGTAGCCTACACATTAGTGTTAGATCGTCTGCAAGAGTATGTGTGTTTGTGATATGTGGGGTGTGGGTATGTTGTGCATGTATAGGTCAAAGAGTGTAGGAGAAAAAACGGATCCTTGAGGGACGCCGTTTGTGAAGTTTCTGATTTTCGAAGACTGACTGGCAAATGTTACATGGGCACATCTGCCTGCTAAATAGTTTGCCAACCATCTTATTGTGTTAGTGTGCATGTTTGTGTTGAATATTATGTTTGTGGCAGTCTTGTATTACAGTAGGCGTAGGGTTCTTATATCTCGAAACTGAAAGTAAAATAAGTAGGTGTCTGTGTTTCTTATGGTAAAAAATTTATGTGACAGTCATGATGCCACCTGGCATCAACAAGGACTACATTATCAGAGGAGGATTCGTAGCACCATTTCGTTGCAACTTTATTTCACTTCAATATTTTCCTTTATATCATACAAAGCTTATTCAAAAAAAAATCAATACTTTTTCATGCAAGGAAGAAGGAACCAAAGGCCAGAAGCCCATAAGAGTGTTATTTCTAAGAAAAAACAAAAACAATATAACCGAGAACCAGATTCAAGATCTGTCAGATATTGTTCGCTTGCATTATTAACATACAAGGTGACTGGTTAACTCTGTTTTCCCCCTGCCCCTATCTCCCAGCAGTACAAATGGCCACCTGGATGTATCCCACAACTGCCGGTCGCATTATAGGAGAAGACGGACTGTTCACCTTAATGACCCTCATGTTATCAATAGGCATAAAAAATAAGCCTCCCTCTTTTGCAAAATAAAACTTTGGCCTTTCAAAATCACCAACAGTAGCGGTTATCATAAGGTACTGTTACATTCAGCATGGAGAGAGACACCTTCACGTGGTCCACCTATATCACCAGGCGACTCCACTGCTCCACTATACAAAAGTCCCTCAACTCCCTCCCTGTTACCCAAAAGAAGGGTGAAGGACTGCAGAAGGGCATCTTCAGTCTGCAGTCCACCTTGTTCACGGTCAGATACACTTAAGATCACAAAGGAAACTATTGCTTCCACTGTCAAGACAAAATCTTATATTTTTTCTGACTGAGCCCTGTTCTAGGTGGCAAAGGAAGTTTGGTAACACGTTTAGCAAACTGTTTTGCTTCTTACATCATAGCATTCTTTCGTGTGTTATTTATATAATTTTAATCTGGACATGCCTTATACACGTGATATACAAGAGGATAGTAGGACGCGATATGCAAACTATATCTCTGAAGAAGTTACTACGAAACCTGTGAGGCCACATAAAATACCACCAGACACTTTGTCCACATCGTACGTTGAATTAACATTGCATATTTGCCTCTTCCCCATGTTATTTTCCTCTTCTTGGTGTTTATTTTCTTCTGCATCATGCTTATTTTCCTTTACCACATGCTTATCTTCCTTTCCCTCCTACTTCATTTTTTGTCCCCCCCCCCTTCTTCATTCTCTCTTTCTCTTTTTTCCCTCTGTCCAAATATGTTCTTACTCTTACTCTACACACTCTTTTTCTCTTCATTCCCGCACTCTCTTTTTCCCCCCTCCCTCTCCCAGTTCCCCGCTTCCCCTGGCACTTTCCCTTCCCACTTTTCAATATGTCTCAATCCCCCTCCCTCCTTCACTCAGTCTCTTCTTTCTCTTATTGACCTCCCCCACGCTCCCATTTTTTCTCTTCTTTATCCCAGTCTCCCTGCAGTTTTCTCCTCCTCCCAGGTGTCCTCTTCTTTCTTCCTCGCTCTCAGTCAGGCTGTGATGTCCCTTTCTATCCCCTTTCCCTCATCCTCACTTTTTCTTTTTTTGTCCAGTTTCCCCCCGATTTCCCCTTCTTCCAGTTATCCTCTTCTCTCTCCCTCTCTCTGCGTCAGGCCTCGATATGGCGCTGTGTAAACACTGCCACACAAACACTGTCACTGAGAGCAGCCGTAAACCCTCCAGCAAGAGA
Source organism: Coenobita brevimanus (assembly GCF_032717465.1). Classification (NCBI taxonomy): domain Eukaryota; kingdom Metazoa; phylum Arthropoda; class Malacostraca; order Decapoda; family Coenobitidae; genus Coenobita; species Coenobita brevimanus. The sequence goes on along the minus strand of NC_136966.1, from coordinate 2,327,497 downwards.
TTTATTGTGGGTGTGTCGTCCATGTTTACCCACCACAACACGATGCTTCTCGCTCCCCTTGTCTAACCGCAGCTCCCTCCACCACCACCGCTACCAGCATCTCTATTGATCTCTTATTTGTCTAACCTTGCTTTAAACTAACAGTATGAGGAACAAGTGGCGGTTTCTGTGCTTCCTGAGTTACTGTTAATATTATCTATATAAGGCATCTCTTTCCACCATCATCAGCATCTTTGTCGATTTCTGCTTCTCTGTTTCCGCTCTCACTAATAACGTGTACAATGTGTGTGTGTGTGTGTGTGTGTGTGTGTGTGTGTGTGTGGAGGGAGGGAGGATCTTGCACTCACCGGTTAACTGCTGCGTAATAGTTAGTATGGTTTAGTGAATGGTTTTCCAAGTTTAGATCCTCATTATAGATTTCCATCTGTGCTTTCAGGTCACATTGAGTTCCAGGCATCGTTTAGCGCTTTCTCGTTTCTGTGAAACAGTCAGGTTATTTGCTTCCATATTTAAAGGAAAAAATTAACGCATAAGTAAAAAAAAAAAAAAAAAACATATTGTTTCTTCCATTCATTAAGGGTGTGCCATATCATAAAGAAAGTAACAATATACTGATTGTCTCACAATTCATGCCGGATAGGGCAGGTGATCAAGCTAACTAATGTTCTTGACTGGGTAACTGATAGTTGGTTAACTTGTTTAGTAAAGCATCCTTTGTCCTACATCGTGTATCAGTTGTCTTCCTTTACACTGTCAGGCCTGCATATTCTCGCCAGAGTAGCAGGCTTTTTTACCACGTCTTTCTAATCATATCTATTAAATTTATCAGTTAACACGTCGTCTGCGTCTGTGTATGTGTCTGTGTGTTTGTGTGTCTGTGTGTCTGTGTTTATGTGTCTGTCAGTTACCAAATATCTCAAAAAATCAAGTGGGCAGATTATATCGAACCTTTGTGGGCATTATCCTGGGAAATGTGATTAGGATTTGGCAAAACTGCGTTTTTTTTCCTTAAAGCGATGGCGGCCGATACGCATTAGTGGGCGAATGCTTTGACTCTCCTTGTTTCATAATACTCATATATTTCTAGTACCGACACAGTTCATGTCAATAATATACAATGTAATACTGAGACGCCAATATGCAGGAAAAATCGCTGAGGAAGGAATGTTACATGATCTTCAAGCCACGCGGAATACAACTCTTGGTTCCAGTAAGATCTCTTCATTTCATCGGTACACTGACGTCTTTATTTTTATTCACTCTACCTCCTGACAGTTTTATTCCTCTTACAGTAGAAAAGTCTCTCGTATTGAGGGAGATAATGAAGGCTATCGCTAACCCCTCCAGTTTCAAAACTTATTCTGATAATAACAAAATCATCAGTAGATATGAATATAATGAAAGTTTTGATGAATCAGAAGACTGGAAATTTGATGAATGATCTGACGAAACAATATCAACTGTAAACGTATTATTCTAAACAGTTATCTACACTTGCGGCATAGTTTTACCAGCTATAAAAGTCAAGCTGTCTAAAAACAGGGTATGGATCGCGAGACGGAAAAATTCTGGTGTGAGAGTGGAGGTGGTGATGATCAGAGAAGCGAGGTGCGAGAGAATTGCAGATTTTACGATGATTCCAGCTTGTTGACCGCACGAGGGCCAACTCAAGCGGCCACACTCACGCACCAGCTCCCTCACGTTCCTACCGCTGTGAAGAAAATTATCTTCATCAGCAGAAAATGAATCCCAGATATCTTTCTTCATAACCCTGATGAAGATTTTGAGAGACGAAGCAAAGAAAAGTGGAGCTCTGGCTTCGATTCTCTCGCAGGCTTTCCCGAAACGTATTTTTGCTTGGTAACAGAAAAAAAAAAAAAAAATAGCATGCTAGTCTTTAACCTTTCCAGCAGGGCAGTGCCGGAAAACAGGAAACAGAACATTACGTTTCTCTGCTATCATATATAAAGGTACACATTATGTTTGACTTTTTTTCGTTTCTTTAGTACACAGCTTCCATCGGCTAAAAGAAGAGAAACTCTGTTAAAAGTTTAACTTGGGAACAATATTCCATAACTATATATTTACCTATATTTCTCATTATATGTGAGCTAACACATAAAAAATGTAACTTTTAGTTTGGAAAATATAGGTGCTTACATCAGACACATTGCATTTTAGTTCTCAGCACAAGAGTTCTTTGATGAAGGTAACGAAAACACAAGTAAGTATACCGTGACTCAAGACGAATTTGCAGTTCTAACTGAGTAGTATTTCGTATTTCTTTTTGTTTTTCCTTAAAACTTCTAATGGATGAAATAAGTAGTAAATATGAATGTAAAAACTGTCCGTGCTAGTTTGGAGAGGCTACCATCCACTCACCCTCTGACGACTCTACACAGTGTCCAACCAAATGTTATCTTGCAGCCCAGAAAACTATTTATCACCGCAAGTGGCAACCACGTAAGTAAATGTATGCTTGGTGGTCTAATGGATCAAGATGCTCCAGCTGGATTTGTCCCCATTAGGATTTACAGCTTCGGAATAGTTGAAACTTAATGCTTTCATAATACCACTCAGGGGTGAGCAGCTGATCACTTCTCCTTTATCAGCCAAGCCCCAAGCTCAAAGCAAATGATGAAGCAAAAAAGGATCTGAGGATACATAGGTAAATAGAAATTCTAAAATATGTTTCTCCCAATCCTTTCTCGAGGCATGTGTGGCAGGGACTGGCTGGGCCAAGGTTTACGCCTGTTTTACTTAATGTCAGAAAAACTGCCTAGTATTTTCTATTTCTCGTGGGAGCGTCTGCAAAAATTCTCTCCCCTCCTCTTCTCTCCCTCTCTCGTCCTTTGTATGTAAAGAAACTGAGAAATGCACGATTCACTCTCTCTCCCTCCCCCCCCTCTCTCTCTCTCAATACATTAAACCCAAATGGTGGAATCCGTATATTAAGCGTTGCCTATTAGCTAAAAAACTTGAACACAAAAATTACATTGCCACACAGATTCAAAGTGATAAGAATGAATATGATGCTCTATGTCGAATATAGAACAAATATTAATAAATCAAATTAAGAAAAACCTTTGGAAGTTCGAGTTGCGTTTATCAGTTAATCCAACCCTATAGAATTTGTCAGCTATATCACACACACACACACACACACACACACACACACACACACACACACACACACACACACACACACACATACACACACACACACACACACACACACACACACACACACACACACACACATACACACACACACACACACACACACACACACACACACACACACACAGATAAGCACGCATCGATACAGGCCAACGTGCACAGAAAACATCCACATACGGTGACAAACGTATAAATACACATAGATACAGATACAGACAAGGAAATAAACACAGGATCACAAAAGGGACTCCCAGACGCATGCATTAACACAAGAAAAATCGCACAACCTTTGAGGCATAAATGGACACTTGCAGACGTGACGACAGGAAATTAGAGGACATTACACTGTTGAAATATGTTCTTGTACAGTATATACATTAATATCCGCACATACACATGCAAACACATCAACATACATACAAATCTTTCAAAACACACACACACACACACACACACACACAAGCGACCCCCGTTAAGAGAACTGGTTTGTGGTATAGGTTATTACCATGTACGTCATTGATATTTAGCTTTGTTACTCATGCCATCTCTCTCTCTCTCTCTCTCTCTCTCTCTCTCTCTCTCTCTCTCTCTCTCTCTCTCTCTCTCTCTCTCTCTCTCTCTCTCTCAGCTGCCAAAGGTATGAACAAACTTAAATGCTGGCAGCGATGACATAGACTATGATGGGAAAATGTGCCATGGGGTGGGCAAGCAGAGTATTATGTGGAAGTAATGATCAGCATAGGGTGTTCTGACCAGGATGACAAATTGAACAGAATGTGAACAAAGAAGGATTATCATGTTTTTATGTGACTGACACTGGGCATAACCAGGATAGTCATTGTACGCGTCTCTCTATTAAAAATGTCATCACTTTTATCGCTAATGCTTCCGTACTGATAACAGTACTGCACATACAACAGCTACTGTATCTGTCAGGACAATCTCACTCTACATCAGACTCCTCACATACATCCTCACAGATATTATCTATCTATCTATCTATTGCCAGACGCCTCAATCCCGTTTGGGGTGGCCACAAACAAATCGCCTCCAAGTCGCCCTGTCCCCCGCCATTTCACTCCCCTGCTCCCAACTCACACCCCCCTCTCCCATATACCTCTCCACCCCATCTCTCCATCTCATCCTCGGCCTCCCCCTCCCTCTTTCCCCCCTCCACCTCACTCACATACACTCTCTTCGTCAGTCTTTGACCCTCCATCCTCTCCACATGGCCAAACCACCTCAGTGTGTTCCTCATAACGCTTCCTATCACATCCACATCAACACCACAACGCTCCTTTATATCCTCATTCGTCAGCCTGTCTCACCATGTGACTCCACAGGTTCCTCTTAAATAACTCATTTCCACGGCTCTCACTCTTGACTTGTGTCCTTCCAACAACGTCCAAGCTTCACTTCCATACGTTAGAGTTGGTATCACAATACTGTCATGTAGTAACTTTTTCACTTCCATGCTCACTTCCCTGTTTCTTATCACTGCTTTCAAAGAACCAGCAACCTTTCTTCCCTGCTGTACCCTTTCAAGCACTTCACCCTCCAAACCTCCATCCTTACTCATCACACTACCCAAGTACTTAAACGTACTCACATTTTCCAATTCCTCACCATCCAACCTCGCTGTACATTCACTGACTTCACCTCTCTCAAAGACCATCACTTTACTCTTCCCTACATTCACCTTTAGATTCCGTTTCTTACACACTCTCTCAAACTCATCCACCAAGCCTTGCAGCTCCCCTTCGTCTTCACTCAACAACACGGTATCATCTGCAAACAACAGTACAGGGAGTTTCCAAACACTATCCTCTCTCACCAGGGCCACTCCAACATCCATTACCCTACCTTGTACCTCCTTTATTACCCCATCCATGTACAGATTGAACAACCATGGAGACATGACACATCCCTGTTTCAACCCAACTTTCAAAGAGAAAAATTCACTTAGTTCACCATCCACACGCACTGTAGCCTTCGCACCATCGTACATACTCTTCACAGCATTCAACAACTTCCCATCTATTCCATATATTCTTAACACTTTCCACAATCCTAGTCTATCCACCCTGTCATATGCTTTCTCCAAATCCATGAATGCTGCATACAACTTCTTTCCCTTCTCTAGAAACTTTTCCACTAAAGATCTGAGAATGAATATCTGATCTACACAACCTCTTCCCTTCCTAAAGCCTCCCTGTTCTTCTCCAACTAGTTTCTCTGTTCTTTCTCTAACTCTGTCAATAAGTATCCTACCATATACTTTTCCTATTATACTAAGAAGACAAATGCCCCTATGATTACCACACACTTCTTTTTCCCCTTTTCCTTTGTACAAGGGAATAATTATACCTGACTTCCAATCCTCCGGGACTCTACCTTCCTCCCAGGCCAATCTGCACATCTTCCACATCCATTCTACTACTATCTCTCCCCCATGCTTCAGCATTTCACCACACACTCCATCAATTCCTGGGGCTTTCCCTGATTTAACCTTCTTCATTGCTTCCACAACTTCTATCCTACTGATTTCTTCCTGTCTTCTCACCTCCCTCCTTCTTCCAGCCATTCCCCAGCCACTTATACTCGCATTACTTCCATCCTCCACGTTCAACAATTCCTTAAAGTGTTCTCTCCATCTGCTCACTTTTTCTCCCTTCTCCACTAGTAATCTACCATTTTTATCTTTCACTCCCCTGCTAACTCCACTTCCACCCTGTCTTACTCTTTTCACCTCTTTCCCGAACATTTTCTTACAGTCCCTCCACTTTACACTCAAATTCCTTCCAAATTCCTCATCCACTCTCTTCTTACTCTCTCTTACTAATCTTTTCACCTCTCTCTTTCTTTCTACATATAACACTCTCTTCCGCCTCTCAACTTTTTCCACGCCCCGATTTCTCATCCATTCATTGTATGCTTTCTTCTTTTGTGCCACAGCCCGTTTCACCTCTTCAGTCCACCACGCTGTTCCTTGCACCCCCCTCCGTCTTCTCTTCCTTCCACACACCACATCACATGCTGCACATATTTCTTCTGTAAATATTCTACACACACCTTCCACGTCCCCCATCTGCTCCAACTCATATTTGCCCAATCGTTCCTCCACTTCTCTCTTATACTCTGCCTTTTTCTCATCCTCTTGTAGCCTTTCCACTCTCCTTGCAACTACTCCTTCCTCTCGTCTTTCCCTTCTTCTATTCCTCCATCTTACTTGAACTTTAACTCTGGCCACCACCAAGTAGTGGTCAGAAAGTCCACTCCCCCAACCTCTATAAACTCTTGCATCCAATATACATCTTCGCATCCTTTCATCCACACACTATATTATACTATAACTAAATTGTTTTGTTCATGATCCAAGCTGGAAATACTGATCTGTACCTTCAACCACATGGTAAGAGCAGCACGTCCTGGAATGCATTTTCCAATATATTATGTGCATCATGAAACACTTGACCCCTTAATCTGTTGTTGTTGTGGCCTCAGATCCATTTAAACGTGATTCCGATGGACTGCAGGCTGAAGTATGCTCCTCTGTAGTCTACCATCTTCGTTTCGTGGATGGGTTGGGAAATGAAGGACATTTTTATAGCCAAACAGCACAGTTGCGCAGTTATACTAATGAAGACCTCCTTATCTGGCAATTCATTCTTTTCTACCCTCAAAAAGTGCACACCACAGTCTAAAACTTCATTACTATGAACGACAAAGTATTTCAGAGGCTCTGCTAAATTATTACCTACTGTGTTTTTCTAACGCACTTTGTGTAGAGGTAAATAATTATTAACCTAGCTAAGTGCTTCATTATTGGTAACACCATACGACTTTATTAAGCTTAGTTAAATCTCTCCTTCTCAAAGGACACCAATCCCGGTTAATTCACTCAGGGATGGTGTGGCACTTCACTGTTGTATTCTGACTGACCTTAGGCCACTTCACTCATCTTAGGGAAACACTTATGCGTCAGAGTGTTAGCCCCTTCAGTGCAGTGACGTCATTGCTATTTCATTCTGTCTGCCTTCAGATGCTTTAATCCAAGTTTGGACAGCATCCTCGTCAGTGAAGGCTACATTTACACCGTCCAGCTCGAAACATCTCCCCATAGCTGAATAAACTCGTTATGAGGTGGCAAGAATGAAATACGAGTATACAAGACATTGTCGTACTCAGGGGGTTGTTCTTATTCTCGCACGTGTTCTCACTCGTGCACTCAGTGGACTGCAGTCCATCATCCTTTTAGAAGATAGAGGAGTAAAATTATGCTGCTATATCGTGGTAATAATGTATAACTGAACACTAAAGAAAAAAATTGTGTAATTTTCTTATGGTGCGGAAATCGAAATATGTATTATTAGTTAACAGAAAACATGGCATATCATTCATCTTATAACTTCTCCCTTCTTCTGATAATGTAATACACTGACAGTTTTCAGGCCTGAAACAATTACATAATAAAGTATGAATTCCTCGTTGGTTTGAACTTCCACGTAGAGTATGCTTATCTTTTGTGCAAACAGTGAGACAATTAATAGGGCACGGTCATGGTTTGTCAGGCAGATTAATTTATAGTTAGTAACTTGCAGGTTCCCTCGCAAATACTGTACCAGAGTACAGTATATTATTTTCAGGAGGATTTTCACTAATATTATTTTACTTGTCAAAACACTGCTATAATAACTAGTCAAGTATCGATGGAAGAGATACGAAATGCTAAGGGAAACAAGAGAGCGCGGCAGACATAGTTACCAGTGAATAGAGAAAACGTGAGCAGTATTAACAAAAGTATGAATAAATTATTGGAAAATTGTTAAAGTTTAAATGCGCGTGCATACAAGTTAAACTCATACCGAAAACAACAAGAAAATTTATGAGCACGTTCACTGATTGATGGTGAGATTTACCAGAAGGTTGCTTGGGAATTCGGTCGGACAGGAAGGTACAGCAAGAGGAATGAATGTTTTGTATACTCAGAAAATATACAAGAAGAATTATTATTACCGGTAAGAGAAAACAAAGGGATCAGTGTATTTTCACTTTAACCGGGACTAAATTTGGCATCATTCCATCTTGAATGGCGAGTTACAACTATAGATTAACTTAACAATATGGTGCTGGATATAGTGAAGTGCTATGGAAAGGATGGAGGGCTGTGGCATTATGTTTATCTACTACTGAACTACGTGAAAAAATCTGCAAAAGGACGATTAGGTCAAGTTAAGGCGAAGAACTATAGTGAAATTCAAGATAGGTTAACCCCTTCACGACTGTAATGTCCTTCTGCACTTCGTTTTGGTGTTACATTTTGTATGTGCGTGTGTTTGTGTGTGTGTGTGTGTGTGTGTGTGTGTGTGTGTGTGTGTGTGTGTGGTTAAGGGACTTCCGTAGCTATGAGGCAAAGAGGGCTATATCTAAACCCTTCCATTTGAAGTCTATCCCAAGCTAAATACAGTCACCTGTTGATAACAGTGACGACACCGTAGCGAAAGGCTTAATGAAAAGCTCGTTAACGTTAGGCGGGTCTCCGAGCGAGTTTTAATTCCAGGCTTAGCTAGACGTGAAGCCACCAAACTGCAGGTTGAACATACTCTTTTCTGCAGCCTCATCCTCCTTTGGGGAGATGAGGAGGGGGTTGAGGAACGTTTCTATAACCTGGTAGTGTAGCCATCAGGTTATATCAATGCCATGACGTGAGGGCGTTCTTGTCCAATACCTTAGGGTGAGTTGCAGTGTATTAGTTCAGTACAGTGACTTCTTGTTTCATTTCTTCTGACGGCTAAACAGTTTAATGCAGTTTATGGGAGACCTCTTGTACTGTAGATAAATCTCTCCCAGGTTCAGTAAAATCTCCTAGTGGTAGTATGAATGAAATGAGAATGACGTCATTGTTGTATAGGGATTAATGTGAGCCCTAATTTGACCTAGTTATTCGTCCTTTTGTAGCTTACTTCACGCTGCTCAGTGGCAGAAAAGGACAATGCTACGGCTCTGCAATGCATCTTCTCTGTAGTACTTCTTCATGACTCGCATCATACCCTAGTGCTAATAGCCTGTTGCAACTTGGCGTTCAAGATGGAGTGAAAATTAGCCGGATGTAAGAGAGAGTTAAAGGACATCAGGAAGAAATGGTCCAGCGGCCGTATTCATGAAACTACTTGAGCTTGCATTGCGTTAAAGTACTTCGCCTAAGCTTTTATCCTAACTCATTAATGCTACGAAGCGCTTCAGAACCAAACTAGAGTGAATGATAACGTGAAAAATACATAAACTAATTGACTTCATACAAAAAGACTGATATGGAGAAATATTTGTCATACGCCATCATTTAATAGCTTTCACGAACAGGGTGCGGATCGTCAGCATAGAGACCAGTGGCGCCGCACCAAAAGTGCCGCACCCCAAATACTGATACATGTACAGTACCTGATTATGAAGTTTGGGGTTTTGTGTGTGTGTGTGTGTGTGTGTGTGTGTGTGTACCCACCATCTCTGTTCACCCACTTCTACCTACCCCCCTTTTTACTGCTGTGACTACATCCCTGCTACGTTCCTTGTTTGTACGTTTTCCTTTCATATCTTTACTTTCTTTTTTCATTATTTTCACCCTCACACACATTCCTCTCCCCCCAGTTCTTATTTCTCCCCCCCCCCTCCGCCTCTTCTCCCTCACTTCACCCCTCACCTTCTCCTTTCCCGCTCACCCTCTTCATTCCCTTCACTTACTCACCACCGCTTTTCCCCCTTACTCTCTCCTCCCCCTCTCACCCCCTCGTCTCCTCCTCACCTTCTCCTCTGGCTCCTACTCTCTTTTCTACCCCTCCCCCCTTTCCTGCCGCCCTCACCTCCTCGTCTTCTCTTCACCCTCTCCTCTAGCCCCTGTTCTCTTTTATATCCCTCCCCCTCACCTCTCCCCCTCTCCCTTCCTGCTTTCCCATCTTTGACCTATAGAGAAGTTACCTTAGACAGAACATATCAAACGTCTCAAAGGATCAGTACGGGTTTTACTGTTTGCCTTTCTTTGAACTCAGCTGTACTCTACACTTCGTCCTCTTCTCTCTTTCTTCCCTCCTCCACTCACCCCCTCCCCCTCCTATCCCCCTCACCCACTCCTCCCACACCCTCATCTCTGCTCCTCACTCTCTTCTATGCCCCAAACCTACTCCTTTCTCCCTGTTTTTCTTTCATCGTTACCTTCGTCCTCTCCCTTGGCCCGCCTCTTCCCCTTTTCTCTCCTACGTCTGTGACCACATCCGTTTTCTGTTCCCTGCTTACACTTGGCACAGATGACGCGGTCTCAGTCACTATAACAAGTCCTGGTACTGTGATACGAACTAACAGCTGGGGATGCTCTCTTACTGCACTAGCATTGTGTGTGTGTGTGTGTGTGTGTGTGTGTGTGTGTGTGTGTGTGTGTGTGTATGTGTGTGTGTGTGTGCGCGTGCGTGTATGGTGGAAAGCCTGCTAAACTATCCTATTTGTACTCTAACTTGGCCTAATAGTTCCACATCTCCAACTTGAGTTTGCAGCAGTAACAAGAGATCTACACTAGAATATGATGCCAGCCGGGAGGAAATACTATAGAAAGGATATAGCCATAGCTTTGTTCTTTTCTACCCCTAAGCTGCGTGAAACGGGCTGATTAAGAGAGAGAGAGAGAGAGAGAGAGAGAGAGAGAGATTGCGTAGACGAGCTACAAATTAGCTTTTCCTTAACGTGCAGGTATGATGTTAACGTCAAATATCTCATAATTTATAGTCTTGGAGCAGCAGTACTTCATGGGCTATCTGATGCTTATCCTACCCTGCTTCCACCTCTGCCCTGACCTCAGCATTTCTACTTTTTGTCTTGCAACCACCAGACATGCTCAATGCTAGGGTGGCAGAGCACAGCACCAACAGTTATCTGGGAAAATAATACAAATACAACGGACCTACACACATCACTGATAAGCTTATGGAAAAGTGCTTGGTGCTGCATGTGACTTCTCATAATTTATCATCATACTGCTGAAAAAAAAAAAAAAACAGTTTAAACAACAAGACCTGGTTAATTCAGAAAGTACTTAAGCAACAGCAGTACGTGTGTGTACAACCTTGAAAAGTTAAATAACATTAGCAATCTTGTTCACTTAACCACGCTTCTCATTTTCAAGTGCGGACGTCATTAATTTTTTTCTGCTTTGGAAGGGACCTCTTGTGGCAAATGGTTTGGTGAAGACGATATCTCACCACACCAGATCGAAAAGTACCTCTTGGGGGGGGGGGAGGGATTCATGTGGGGAGAGCAAAGAAGAAGTAAAAATTTAGCCTTACCTCGATAGTTTAGTGGGTGGTAGTTGTTGCAGAACGTACGGTACCTTCCATTTAATTCAGCTCGTGGCAATATATTTATAGAGATGATACAAATATGCTCACACAAAGTAACAACCAATACTCTACTGTTTATATTTCACAATAACTTTGTCTGAAACTGCCATCTCTCCATCTGGAATGTTGATGTGTAACAAAAGATTATCACTAGAATATGATGATACTCCAAAAGAAGTGCTATGGATATGATATTTAGTTGTAATAATGTCTTCTGCCTTTGGGCTAGGGGAGACAGGTTGCAAAGGGAAAAAAGAATGTGGGCCGAGTTAAGGTAACTGAACGATGCAGTAACAAACTATTTACTTATGATAGTAAAACATATAGGTGACATGGGTTGGCTAACTTTTTCTTCCATAGAAGCCAATGTGCAGACATGGCCAGACATGTGGTGAACACACGCTCTCAGAGTTTACTAAAAATGCTTATATTCTCTCTCTCTCTCACTCTCTCTCTCTCTCTCTCTCTCTCTCTCTCTCTCTCTCTCTCTCTCTCTCTCAGTAAATTTCCAGAGCCCGCTGTTTGGTCGCCTCCAATTGACAAATCAAAGTCTCACTCTATATCTACTTACCTAGGGCTGGGAGTTTGATGCGGCGTCCTCAAAGCAGGTAAAATAAACTGTGTGACGGGGGAGGGGGTAGGGATGGGATGGGTTCATTAGTGAGATGACAGGTGACAGACGCAAATAGGCTGACCTGAACTCTCATAGGCCCCTTACCACTTCTTCCTTAACGTTTATTTGTGCGAATGGCACGTTAGCATTCTCCTGTCTATTATTTATGCAATCTATGTCAATGTTTTATAAAAAGACGATGCCAGCGTAAACAGAACAACACGGTGCAATATGGAAAACAAGTCATTAAGAAAGAGGTGGTAGGCAGCTTACTTCGCGTACGAGAATAGAAAGCCGAAGCCATGACTTCACGTTACCATGACAACGTTATGCTGGCTCTGAACATCCGACATGGTGACTTTTACAATGGCGTTCCTTCTCTCTCTCTCTCTCTCTCTCTCTCTATCTATCTATCTATCTATCTAACGATGAAAATTAATCGAAATAAATGAAAACCACAGTGTTTATAATCATGTATTAACCTTTTCGTAAGTGCTATAACATTGGGTAAAGTTAAGGCTGACATCAAACAAAATGTCTACAGTACTGCGGTGTCTGGATGTTTTGTGTTACGGTTGTCTACAAATATTTCTTCACATCTTTTCCTGTTTTTCTATTAAGCTTTAAAATTTCTTTACCTGCAGAAGTAGAAGTTATGCAACCTTCTGCTTTTTTTTATAATTTTAGGCCTTCAGTCAACCGGGTTCACATTCCAAAGGCTGCTGTGAACTTCTAGGAGCTGAGTACAGTTGTCCCTCGCAAGCTGGAAGGAAATGCATAGTTGCTTGTTCTCTTGCAACGTGTAAGTTAGGCGAGACTAATCTTCCTGCTGTGTTGTTTCTAAAGGCTAATCAATGTGCCTGACATTAGCTGGAATAAATTAATAGGTTTCCAGACAGCAGTCAAATTTTAAAAGCTGCCACACACACGGCAAGAAGTATGGAGAAACATATAAAGAAGGATGTGTGTGAGTGACGGGAAGGAGTGGTGATTAGCTTTCTTCGAGAGGCTTGGAGGCGTTTGTTGTTTCATACACCCCAGGAGAATTTTCGATTGGTTGTCATAGGATACATGGACAGAAACATGAATGAGGGCTGCTGTGAGTGGTGGTGAGATTTGGCAATGGGGATCAAGCAGCAGAAACATGAAGGAGGGCAGCTGTGAGTGGCGGTCAGCTTTGACATGGAGCATGAAGTATCGCAGCTGCGAATGGTGATGAGCTTTGACAGTGGGCATAAAGCAGCAGAAAAATGAAGAAGGGCAGCTGTGAGTGGTAGTGAGCTTTGACAGTGAGCATGACGCAGCAGAAAGATGAAGGAGGACAGCTGTGAGTGGTAGTGAGCTTTGACCGTGGACATGAAGCAGCAGGAATATGGAGAAGGGCAACTGTGAGTGGTGAGGGAGGTGGCAATGCGCCTTGATGGACCTGGGTCCATAGTCTCGTCGGTTAAAAAGGCCCTCCAGCACCTCTTCCTTACCTGTTTAATCTGCACATGTTGCGTTGATTTTGTCGTGTATGATATTTAAGCAATCTGTGTCGACATTAAATCGGTATGAATAACACTGGAGTGAAAATAAAATGCGGTACTTAAGACAGACAACTAAGACAAAGGTGTTAGTTAATCTCCTAAGCTGACGAGTGTGCGGATCTTGGAGTTGTAGATTGTTTCTTCACCATTCTCTGCATTAGACCATGTGGAGGGAATGGAGAATGAAAGACTGACTAGGAGAGTGTATGTGGGCGAGATAGATGGGAGGAGGAGGGGGAAACGAAAGAAGAGATAGAGAGATGAACATAAGAGGCATATGAAAGAGTCTGAATTGGAGAAAGGGCAGTCTGATGGCGGAGGACATGGTGACATGGATGTGATTCATTTGTTCCCAGTCCCTCTGAGATTAATGTGTTTGGCTATAGACTGGTAGATAGATAGATAGATAGATATTGATCAATGGGTCTTCACTCTAAACAATAAAATCTTTCAGTGGCAAGACTAAAACGAAAAAAAAAAAAAAATGGCATGATACTGAAGGTTTTAATAAGTCCCTGGGGCCAGAGAGTAATTAGCTGATATCAATGGGTTGACTTGATTATAGATGCACCATTGTATGTCCTAATGGCCCTGTATGATGATCAGCTCCCAGTATTTTGTATCGACTCTCTCTCTCTCTCTCTCTCTCTCTCTTCTAGCCACATATTCTCTCATTCCAAAACCCATTCTTTTCCCGCTGACTCGTTATTACTTACACACTTTATTGCGGACTATTTTGTACGAAGGTGTTTGCCCTCAAAGACAAGAGGGAGAGCGATTTCAGCTTTACCTTAAATATTGATGACATTCTTTACTGCCCCTCTTCAGACTTTCCTTTTAGCTTAGAGTTGCCTTCTGAGTGACATAGAGGGCTTTGTAGCACCTCTTCATTACCGATTAATTTAACACATATTTTCCTGATATTTATATCATTTTAATCTCGACATAATTTGCATCAGTAACACACACACGCCAAATAAACACACTGACGTATAATCTGCCTAGTAAATCGCTAAGTAAGAGGTGTCACGAAATCTTCAAAGCCACTTATAACGCGACCCTTCCACTCAGCACCATTTGTTCAGGGCAGAGTTACAGCGCGCGCCTCGCTGATAAAGATAGAAAACAATGTGTCATACCGATTAAAGCTACACGACTTGGCTTTGAGAGAGGAAGGGGTTAGTCTTAGTGAGAGAGAGAGAGAGAGAGACCAATCCTATACTTTTTTTTAGAGGGGGTGTGGAAGGGTCCGAAGCTAGGCTAGCGTAGTCCAGATTATTTTAGCCACAGGAAGCCATCCTACGTTCCTGGCTGTCTAAATAAGAAAAACCTCCACCATCTCTTGGAGCTGAACTCGACCGAGTTAGCACACACTCTCCTCAGAAAACTGGACCCCCACCCCTCCCACACACATCTTCCTCGTTGTTGTTGTTGTGGCCGAATGGTTATGTGGATGTGAATCCGCTGTGTTTCAGGCTTAAGATGCCTGTCTCCAGCAGTTCATCGTTCTCCTCGAGGGGGAACTAGGAGGAAGCTGAGGGACGTTTGACTCTATCGACGCCATCATGTGAAGGCGTCCATCTCCAGCACGGCGTCCTCTCTTGCAACAACACTGAAATAACCAGCAAAAATTTTCACGAAACATTAACCGTCTTGCAGAAGGGCACACAGGGCAACCTGCTAGATTTATTTATTTATTTATATTTTAAAGAAACATCGAGTTTGTTCTTCAGCTAATTCAGAGTAAAGAATGTTAAATGAACATGGATCCAATGCAAAACATACTGACCCAAAATTACTGATTACATAACAGATTAATTATGAAGGAGACTTTTCCTCCCTTAAAGTCATCAGGAACTGTAGCTCCGTAACGGCTGAGAATTGGAAAGATGATGATATAACATTTAATATTCCAAAACAGAATTAAAGTAACCCCTTCGAGTTCTTTAAAAATCTCGAGTGACAACCTTTATCATCGTAACATTATGTCCTGCAGAGAAGGTGGGCTCCACCCCTCCAATCCGACGACAAACAGCCGTGAGCAAAAGTTCGACGACAGTCCTCTGGAAGCACTGCGACTTGCCTTCTATAGTTCTCATTCTTCCCCAGCACAGAATCTTTCTTATCCTCTTTTGCTATAAAATTGGTGATGCTGTCACATCAAAACAGTTCATGTGACACTTTCCATTACCACACGAAACAGAAAACTGTCGCTGAACTTTTTTGTCATGTCTGTGCATTTCTGTTAATTTTTTTTTTTTTTTTTTTTTAATGTGTCCGACTCTGGGCATAGGCTTAACAGCCTGCTATCAAGGCCCAGCAGTCCTCCTACATACCATACACCTCTACATATCACCACTTCGGCGCTAACACCTACCGTCCATATTGAATACATGCTAGGGCTGTCTCATACAGGACTGGTGTATTGGTATCAGCGGGGGTATTTTTACATGTCGGCGGGTCTTCTGGTACATCAGTAAAGCCTGATTTAATGAAATTCAAATCCTTAAACTGTTCCCTGCCCCAGCCGGGATTTGAACCTGGGTCCGTTAGGACTGCACGCCACCTCTCTACCAGTTGAGCCACCGCTTTCTTGTTACTACCTGATAATTTTATGCAGTTACGGCCTCCCGTATGTAAAGGGCAGATGTAGGCTATATGCAACTAACTCAGTTGGAAAAGTATCCAAGTGAATTAGTAAAATCATCCTGAGGTAAAAAGAACAAAATGAAAAATGCGTTATTAGGATGAAGGGGTTAATTACTACACTCCAATTACTTTCACTATATTTTTGGTGCCTTCAGACGATAATAATTAGTTCAGGAGAAACTTTCAAACTGTAGGGGTTAAACACAGACTTCACTGATTACTTAAATACAAGACAGTTTCTTGTGCTGAATATCTTACAATCGTCGGGAAATGACAAGTATTTAATATAAAAAAAAAAAATGTCACTGCACTTATGGAGTTAAAGGAAATAAAAATTTCGTTGCAGGTTAAAGTAAAACTCTATAAAGAATTCATTCGGGTCGAAGAGTGAGAAACGCCTATTGCAATATCCTGAAATCCTTGTTTCTGTAGAACGTTTTTCACTAGCAGTAATAAAACCGTTTTTTGATCTGCCCACTCGGACTGCGAATTCATTACCAGTGTACCTGGAACGCAAAATTTTACTCTCGAATATCTGCAAAACATTTGAATTTTGCAAAACCCTGGACTACTGAGCAAAAAATTGAATTTCTGCAAACCCTCGAATATCTGTATAAAGCCTTTCAATATTTCCAAGCTCCCAAGCACTGTACAAAAGGTAGGGTGTTTACAAACCCTCGAATATACGCGAAAAATTATTTATCTGCAGACACCCTGCAGTTTCTATGAGTCCCAGTGTCGTGCTAAAATTCAATTAAACACAAACACCGAATATCTACAATTCCTTGAATACCAGGAGAAAACTAAACCCTCGAATATTTGCACACCCTTGAGTATTTATAATCCCTTGAATATATGAAAATGATTGAATATCCGTAAACCCTGTCAAAGACCAGTTTCTGCAAACCCTCCAACATCTGGTAAGGAAGAAAACATGCAAAATCTCCAGACCAGTGAATATCGGCATACCCTAAAGTATTTACGAACCACTGGATATCTACAAACGCTCGAATGTTTTTTAGACCCTGGAATATCTGCATAGCCATCCAGTATTTGCAAACCCTCCCACCACGACCCCCACATTTAGCTCAATCATACGTAGTGTGTTGGTTGCCCTGGGTGTATATTCATAAAAGATAATAACCAAATCATACAAAAAACAAGCCTCAGGATATAGGGTTGTGGAGAAAATACGCGTTTAAGTTTCGTGTGTTGCGAGGACGACTCAGTCTTCTGGTGTATCACGAAATTTCCAGTCAAGTATGAAGTCAGCGGGTAAGGAAAGCAGATATCATAAAGGAAGGAGAGGATTATGGGAGGTGAAGAATGATGCAGGGTAGACACTAGCAACGCTGACTGAGGCATCGCTACAACACACAAAAGTGGGATGCGTAAAAAAAAAAAAAAATCACCTGTGCCCACAAAGTCTTACGAGGAATGGGTCTGTTCCGTGGTCCTTTTTCCTCTAATATTCACTCTGATTTTGTCCTGAAGTGTTTGATAGCTGTATGAGGAAATATAAAATGATATATAGAGACAATTTTTTACATGTATGAAGATTAAGACAGTTTATAAATACGGACCATGGCGTTTCTCTCTCTCTCTCTCTCTCTCTCTCTCTCTCGAATAGTTCCCGATCCAGACATGTTTTGCACAGAACCCTGCCTTAGTATAAAGGCGTGTTATGGACGAGTTGAGGCGAGTGTCATACCTGGTCTTTATCACCTGGCCAGTAATTAACAAGCCTTAACCATCATCCATAATTGTCTCGTAAACTGCCGGTATAATAAGGGATGAAGGGTTTACGACAGCGTGGCTTGTTGTGGTGGTTTGTGGGTTGGAGGTGGGAGTTGTTAATGGTAGGGTTGGAAGATGGTGAGAGAGAGAGAGAGAGAGAGAGAGAGAGAGAGAGAGAGAGAGAGAGAGAGAGAGATAATGCTCGAGGCTCCAAACCAAACAGAATATTCACATAAGGTTAACTTGGCTCATTCTTCGTAGAGTGACTTAAGGCTGAGCAGCCTCAAGTTAAGCACCGATATTCCAACGTGAACTAAGGAGCGGCCGAGGGAGAAAGGACAGAGTTATGGCTTGAGATGGAAAAGAAAATAGTTCTAAACAGGAGAGAAAAAATACAGTTTTTGCCATGTACAAAGATAAAAACACACATACTTGTACTCGGATATACATACAGGCAACCTTCCTCCACACGTTAAAATATATACACACAAATATATATGCTTATGAAACTGACAGGACCTCACCTTCATTCAGGGTGTAAATAATGCATTTCACTTGTCCTACCCAGTCTAAAACGTAATCTAGGCACAGATCTACCAGTGTACCATTTTCATAAGAAATATAACATTCTATATATATATATATATATATATATATATATATATATATATATATATATATATATATATATATATATATATATATATATATATATATATATATATATATATATATATATATATATATATATATATATATATATATATATATATATATATATATATATATATATATATATATATATATATATATATATATATATATATATATATATATATATATATATATATATATATATATATATATATATATATATATATATATATATCCCATTGGAGCCCGGTGTCCGGAATATTGGACAGAACTGGGATTTTTCAAGTCTGTATAAGGTAGCGAACCCCCGGGTACGGACCTATGAGCTTCGCGACTATGAGCCGATAGGCGGAGGGCGGTACGCTTATTGCCCACCCAGCGCCATGCCTCGCCCAGCACCCCTGGGATCCAATGGGATATATATATATATATATATATATATATATATATATATATATATATATATATAATAGACTGTATAGCCATTGACATATTGTTGCTCAGTTGAACATCAGTTTCAGCTTAACCTTTATACGGTAGTGATGGTAATGGTGGTTGGGATGACCACCTAACCATCTCGGTGGTCGAATGGTTAGCATTGCTAGCTATGTAGCTGATGGCCCGACAGCACCAGAGTCCGAATCCTGGTGCAGACAGCTTGTGTCATTCGAGTCAGGTGTCCATCCAGCTATATGTGATAGTAGATAAAATGATGACCTGGGATAACACCTAGAGAAGGTAACCGTCGTAACCTGGATGATGCAGTGGCTTTGTGTCCCAATAAAATGGATGGATCACTCACCACAGGCTCAAAGGCCTTCTTCATGCACACTTAACCAGCACAGGGAAGAGTTACACCTAGCAATCACTCTCCGTTAGAGGAGAATGTTCGGATCTACATCTGACCTCATATGGATGGGAACAGAGCGTACACGCCAGTTTTTTCCCTTGCTTTCCGTCTAATATCCGTGGCATGCCTTGTGGGTGGTGCCTCTCTGTGTGCTTTATTCAAGGCACACTCACAGGAGGCCAAACCCTCGTGAGCAGTGACTTATTCTGTGAACCTGATTCACTCTCATTCACTACTCTGCTTGGTGTAGGTGGAAACCCTTGTGTATAATACCAAGTGTGCGTGTGTATATTTATTCATTCCGTCGTGTAATGAAGACAGAAGAAAGAAGAGAAAGTTTTTAAAATCCGTCAAAGATGAGGCAAGAAGGACCCTCGCTGGGACGGAAGCACTCTCACGAGAGCAGGAAACACTCTTAACTACGTACTTAAATGACTGGAGGAGGGGGAGGGGGGCATGGGAGAGAGAAAAAAAGGGATGGAGTCAGGGCAGATGGGAGAGTAGGCGAGAGGAGAGGTATATAGAGAGGAAGTTTAAGAGAGTGAAGGAGAGGGAAGAGGAGAGAAGGAGGTGTATAGAAGTAAGAGAGAGAGAGAGAGAGAGAGAGAGAGACAGACAGACAGACAGAGACAGAGACAGACAGACAGACAGATAAACACAGAGAGAGAGAGAGAGAGACAGACAGACAGACAGACAGACAGACAGACAGACAGACAGAGACAGAGACAGACAGACAGACAGACAGACACAGAAAGAGAGAGACAGACAGACAGACAGACAGACAGACAGACAGATAGAGCTTGCAAGAAAGAAAAAAAAAATTAGGGAGAGAAGAATCGAGCAGTGAAGAAAAACGATCAGTAAAGGAAACAAGTGAATCAATTATTGGCATGCAATACAAAGTCTGCTAGCGGATGATAACCATACTTTGCAATTGACCTTGGGAGTAGATGGCTTGTTGATGCGTGCAACACACCGTCATGGTGTGGGAACGATTGCGTGAAGTTATATCAATATCTGTCTATGCAAATCTGCCTATGCATGTGGAAGTTGATGAGTGGACACGAATGCAGGGATGGCTGTTAAGTATGACAGCACCCGACCTTGTGTGAGCCCCAAGCGTGACCTTGACCTTGAGAGTAGATGGCTGGTTGTTGCGCGTGATACAGCGTTATGGTATGGGGAAGAATTATGTAAAGTTATATCAAACTCTGTCCATGCATGTAGAAGTTACAGAGCGAACACGAAACTGCGGACGGACTGATGGACATACTGGCGTACTGACGGAACAGAGCAAACCCGTAGTCCCCGACCGGTTTGACGGGTAGGGGACTAATAACGAGATGCAAGATGTGCTTGTTTCTTTATTATTTTCTTTATCAGCAAGAAAACATTACTGGTACGACACTAAATTTTTAACCCTTCAGTTCGAAGACATACTTCCTTATTTTGAATTATTTACTATCAGTGATCTTGTTCATCTTAGGACAGACATCTAGGAGGGAAGGGGTTATTGAAGCTTATATCGAATTCCTTCAGTTCAAAGAGTAACTCCAAAACTGAATAAAATCGTCTGGTGGTTGTAATAGAATAATATATACGTCATGAAAGTAAAGTAGTTAGCGGGACTTGCTGTAGGTGAAGAGTACATTATCTCGTTTTGTTGTTCAAGCTACTCTTTCCATAGTCTTCCATCTCGTCATCTTAAATGTTGTCGCAAGAGATTAATACTAGCAACAAAGTGCTATGGAAGGGATGTAGACCCGCAGTACGACATCTCCCTCAGTGGAAGAATAAATAGTGAGATAGAAATCAATAGAATATCAAAGTATGGTTACAACGGGTGCGTCAGAGCCAGGCAGCAGCGGCAGGGATTAAGGAGATCTAAATAATTACTGAGCTTCTTAGCTGGGGCCGTGGTCCCGTAAGGAGATATGCCCCCCCTTTTTTTCTCCCTCTCTTTTTAAGTAGTAGTGGTACCAGAAGCTAGCCTTTCCAGTGAGGCTTCGCCCTCCTATGTAGAGTAATTGATCACAGTGCTGGTCAGACTCCTTCCTGAGGCACCAGTGATATAAAGTGAGCTTCATGGCGTTCTCTCGGCGGTTCACTTGTCTCACTTGATTTTTCTCTTATAGATAGCAGAGGCATCCTTACATTTGCCTCAGCTTGATTTATATAATGAATTTATCTTTTAATTTACAGCAGTTTGGTCTTCAAATATGAATTTGTCCGTTAATGAAGAACACAAAGACTGAACATCGAAATGATACGAGAAGTTGAACGCTTGTCCAAAACTTGGTACTCCCTGTCTGAGAAAGTAAGGAAAATAAGAAAAGGATAGCAATGAAGACTAAGCAAGATCGTTTTATTACAGAAATTGCGACTTTATCCTTAGATTTTGAGAGGAATGAAGTCCTGAAATGCGCAGTGAGGCTCCGGTAGTCACGAAATGAAATACGTGAGCTCCTTCAAGTATCCAGGTGATGAGATGAGGAAGGATGGGAGTTCAGAGGATACAGTGCAAGAAAGGGTAGAGAGCAGAGGAGAAGGTTACTAATAGCAGTGAGGATGGTGACATGGATATAGGGGGTCAGTTTGGAAGCAAAGAAGTCGTTCCGACAAGTTCATTCTCCACTTTATGGTACATCATTACCTTATGACAGTATTGTGATTCCTTCACTACCTTAAGGGATTTCATAAATTTTATCTAATTCTTGGGCTCGAATATTATCAATTACTCCTGTTTAGTTATAGCATCCCAGAACAGTAACCGAAAAAATTAAGTAGGGAACACAGTACGAGTATGTTTCCTACTTTGCAAGATCATTCTCATGGTAGTAAAATGATTTTAATTCTTTAACAGGATAACTTTTGGAAATGAAACTTCAATAAAGCTCTGTCGATCTCAGTCTTCCTTCCCGGCAGACTGGCAGACGGAGGGAAGGGAGAGAAGGAGACAAGAAGGTAGAAAGAAAAAAAGTGTAGCAAAGGAGGGGTAGAACGGTGATGAAGTGGCGGAAGGAGGTGAGGAGAGAAAAAAGGCAGGAGGAGCTAGGGAGACAGGCAATATGTGGGGATGGGATATGATGATGAGATAGTGAAACAGAGAAGGACAGAGAGGTTAATGACGAGACAGTGGGAATAAACGATGAGATTTGGAGAATGGGGAAGGATGTTGCCGAGAGAGAGAGAGAGAGAGAGAGAGAGAAACTATTCATAAAGTGTACAAGGCAAAAGTGGTCCATGGGGGTTGCTTGTTTATTCTTTTGACTTCATTCACACAGCAACATCCAAGCACTTCACATCCAAAATGCAATGAACCCCATAGCAGGTGAAAACACCTACAAAATTATTATAGCGGGATTTCTTGAAAAAAAAAAAAAATAATGCGGTAGTGGATACTTGTTTATCGTAGGAAAATGTTTAGGATTATTTTTAAATACGGAAAAGGGGAGAGGGATGGTTGTGGGGGGTAGGGGTGTAACAAAGGAATTTGAAGTAGTGAGATGGGAGGGGAGGGAAGAATGGTTAGTGAGATGGATAAAAGTGCGAAAGAAAAGAATATACCATGAGTGAAACGGATGTGGGAGTAATGGGGAAAGAGAGGTGAGAGAGAGGGTGAGGGAAGGGATGGAGAACAGTGGGAGATGTACGGAGGAAAGGGGGAAAGGTGAAGGTGCTATAGGTACTGAAGGAGAGTGAGTGAAAAGGGGGGGTGGTGGAGGGAGGGAGAAGACGGGCGTGGAGTAGATGTAGGGGAGGGAAGGAGAGGGGATTAGAGAGGTGGAGGGGATGGAAGGAGGGGCGTAAGGGAGATGAAGGGAGGGGAGGAAAAGGGTTATGGAAATATAGAGAGGGAAGTAGAGAGGTGAGAGAGATGAAGAGAGAGAAGAAGGGTGAGTGAGAAGGAGGGGAGGAAAGGAGAAAAGTGAGGGAGATGGAGGGAGAGAAGGAAAAGGATGAGTGAGACGCAGAGAGGAAATGAGAGAGAAATGAATAGAGGGGAAAACGAATGAGGTAAGGGGAAAACGGAGGAAGAGAGAGGGCAGAATAGTGGTGAAGAGAAGAGAATTAAGGCAGGAAGAATAATGGAGGGAGGGAGAGGTGGGTGAAGGAGGAGAAGGGAAGAGGAAAGATTAGAGAGCAAGATTAGTCCAGATGGGTGAGCAAGAGAGGACAGGGTAGGAAACCGGGGAAAGAGGTTCTGTGAAGTGAGATGTGAAGTGAGATGGGAGGCAGGTCCTGTCAGCCGATAGTGACGATGAATGAACTCACTCGGCTCCGTTGCTTTTTTGGGAGGAGAGGGGGTGTCTCTCTATATATATATATATATATATATATATATATATACATCAATCATTTCCTGTGGCACCCCTCGGGGATGCATAGGGCCTCGATGAACTCACTACCACCACATCCTATCTTGTGCTAACTCCCTCAAGATCTCCCCAACACTCATCTCCAGCTTCCTGTCTCATTGTCCTCACCCACGTCTCTTTTGGCCTTCCTCTACCTCTCTCCTACCAAGTGCCACCTACCCTGGTGTACCTCGTACTATTCTCTGTCTCCTATACATGTCCTAGCCACTTCCATCGTTGAGAATCTAACATATCTCATGGCGAATCGGCTGCACTCCCGTTATTTCTCTAATTCTACTATTTGTTATCCTTTCCCACCACCTCTAACTCCTAATATTCTTCTAAGTGCTTTATTTTCAAACACCAAGAATTTATTTTTCCATAGTCACTGTGCTGTACCAAGACTTCGTGTCCATAAATTAAGATACTCCTAACCATTACCTTATAAAGTCTGATTTTTGTATGCACAGAAAAATTTTTATTATTCCAAATATTTTTAAGCATTCCCATTGCTCTGATTAGCCTTTCTTTTAACCTTTTCCTCGAATTCAAAGTTCAAGAACCATCTCTTGGCTAAATAAGTACTCTAAATATTTAAACCTATCAACTTGCTTTACAACTATACCTCCAATTACACATTCCTCCGCACATTTTCCATATTCATATTGATTATTTCAGTTTCTTCCACAATTAATAACCAAAACCCACCTTGCGACCTTCACTCACCAAACAGTCCAACACTCCCCTGCATCTTCTATCTGGCCCATCACAAATCAAAACTATATCATCTGCATAATCTAAATCCAAAAAGTTTCCTTGTTCTCTCCCCCAAAGTATACCTGCACCGGTTTCTTTGTTCCAACGCGTTTCATAATGTAATCAATGACCAATATAAATAGTAAAGGCGATAGAACACCACCTTGAATTACTCCGGACTTGACTTCAAACGAATCACTCAGGACAACCATCAACCATCACTTTACAAAATGTGTCCTCATGCATGTTCATAATGACCCTCACAAACTCCTCTGGTATTCCATAATGTCTCCATGATCTTCCCCATAGTCTCTCTCGAAACACTATCAAAAGCCTTTTCAAAATCAACAAAACCAAAGACTTAACGGTACTTCCTCATTTTCATTAACTTGTTGCATCAAATGCCTTAACTATAAAGATATGATCATTGCAACCACGTCCCTTTCTAAAACCAGCCTGTTCATCCCTTCAGAATACCCTCAACCACCGGCTCCAACCTATTTAACAACACTCTACTGAAAACTTTCTTCAAAGCTATCGGTGACAAAAAGAGATTCCCCTCCAATTACCACATTCACTCAGGTCTCCCTTCTTCGGAACTTTAACAATTACACCATTCTTCCAAACTGATGGTAGTAACCCCGTCACCCATATCTTATTGAATAGCTTGGTCAAGATCATTATTAATCCATCCCCCTCCACTTTAAACATTTCCGGAAATAAACCATCCTCCCCTGGTGCCTTATTATTCTTTAACTGTTTTACTGCTTTCTCCACTTCTGCCAAGCCTCAACTCTCCTGTTTCTATATTTAAATCTTCCTGAGCAGACGGTATATCCTCCTCTGGTGGTATTGGTCTATTAAGAACTGTCTCAAAATGCTCTTTCCATCTATTTTTAATATCTCGATCTTTGGTCAATAAATTTCCTTCCCTGTCTCTAACTGGTATTTCTCTTGCGTTTACCTGCATTACCACTCAAGTTCTTCTAATCGATTCATATGCTAGCTTCTTTGACTCTTGTCCATCATTTTTTTGTTTATTAAGATTTCAGTCTCTGCAACCTTTTTCATCCACACATCTTCTTTTATCTCTCTAGCTTAATCCTTCTTACTTCTGAATTCAAACTCCAGTACGCAGCTCTTGCTAATTCAATCTCTCGTTCATCAACGCATTGCATCTCCACTCCTCAATT
>NC_136966.1:2296773-2301497 GCF_032717465.1 Coenobita brevimanus | reverse complement strand
CAGTCTTTCATGGACACAACTCGTCAGCTCTGGAAGTGTCTTCCACTGTCCATTTTTCTGTCTCTCTATATACAGTATATATATATATATATATATATATATATATATATATATATATATATATATATATATATATATATATATATATATATTTCTGTGTTAAAAATCCCTCCCTCTCTCTCTAACACACACACACACACACACTTCCTAATTCAATTCGTTTACCTATTGCACATGCAGTGAAACAGATTGCCCTGTAGATCATACGAGTTAACTGAATATTGAAACCGTGCCGTCTGCATCTTACTCTCGCAGACAAATGTAATTTATTATTTTGTGAACATCGACTGTCTGCTCCCTCCTCATGCCGGGCTGGTTAACTATGAGCACCAGATCTCTCTCTCTCTCTCTCTCTCTCTCTCTCTCTCTCACACACACACACACACACACACACACAAACTTACCTAACCCTACCTTTCACACATATACCTTCCCACCTTTACTGTCTTACCTAGCATTGCTCTTTCACCTCTCACACTCACCCTCGGCTCTTGAATACTAACTTCGCACACAGATTCACTCATTTCTCATATCAATCTCTCACACTCTCCCTCACTTCTCACCGTCACATATCTCATACGCATAATATTATCTTTCACAAAATCACCTCTCTCCCGCTCCCTCAATCACCCTCACTCCACCTCCAACACTCACTCTTATTTGTCTCCCTCCCTCACTCCCTTCCCCCACACACCCACCTCACTTCTCTTCCTGTTAACCTCCCTCACCTTCTCTCACTACTTCCTTTCTCAGGACTAATCTCCAGTTGCTATTACTCATCAATACATGCAATTTCCCATACTAAAATTTTGCCTCTAACACTTTTATCTTTTAATGTTCATTCGATATCCATAATTACTTAACTCTCAGATCTCAGGAGGTTTCTTATTGGTTTGAAAAGTTGTCTGTCATTAGACAAAATAAACCACCGTTCGGCGTTTGACGGAGTTAAACAGATGTATCATTGACCGAGGACTAAGGGTTAAATCTAACTCATTTAATTCAGCTGAAGAAATATGTTCTATTTATAAGGCTAAAAGGCTACATCACTCACGAGTATCCTGAATGACATATCTTAGTGTATCTTTACTGCTGATATATATATATATATATATATATATATATATATATATATATATATATATATATATATATGTGTGTGTGTGTGTGTGTGTGTGTTAAACCAGTACAATACTCCACAGTCCTGGTGACGTCTTGTCTATAATTAAGGCATCAATCCCTCACCCACACTGTTTATTTTTTGGACCGCAAATCTGATGCCTCATATATATAAAGCAGGTAAAACAAACATGGTGACGGACTGACGGGAGAGGATATGATGAATGGAGTGAAAAGAGAAGAGAGGAAAGCAGCATAGGAAGAAAGAAGGTAGCAAGAGCTGGGCAGAGCGGCAGAGGAGAGAGCAGCGAACAGCGAGACAGAAGTAACAGTAAGGAGGAAAGAGATGAAGGGAGATTAGAAGTGGGGGACAGTAAAGAGGAATTAAAAGGAAACCAGAGAAGAGCAAAGGGGGAACCATAAGGAGGACGATAGCATGAGCGAGGGAGAAGAGGAAGATAAGAAAGGAGGGGATCCTGAAGAGAGAGAGAGAGAGAGAGAGTGAGAGAGAGAGAGAGAGAGAGAGAGAAGGGGAAGCGGTGATAATAGGATTGGAAATAACATGGGAGGGAAGAGGAATAAGAGAGTGAAAGGTGGAAGGGCATGGGGGAGTAGAAATAAAAGAAAAACAGAGAGAGAAGAGTAGCAGAAATATGGGAGGGTGAGTGAGGGGAAGAGGTCAACGAGGGAAGACGGATGACGATGAACAGTGAATTGAGGAAAGGAAGAAGGAGAAATGAATGGGAAAGGAGGAAATAAGAGATAGAACTGTGTAAAGAGGCAAACAGAAAGGAATGTAAAAGAGGAGGGAAGAGATGGTGAAGAGGGGGAGGTGGACAGGGAAGAGATTATGGAGAAATGGAACAAGGAGATGAAGCAGAGAGAAAAGGACAGTGGAGGAAAGACGGAAACAAAGAATGAAGAAAATGTAAAAAAAATTGATGAAAGAAACGACGGTGAAAGAGAGGGAAGGGACTGTGAAGAGAGGGAAAGTTGAGTGGTGAGACCAATGTGACCAGAAGAAATGAAGGAATGCGGGAATATAAGAAAGGAGGAAGAAAAAAAAAAGATGAATAGGCAAAGTGAAAGGGAAAAGAAGGAATGTGAAAGGTGAAAGAGAAGGAAAAGGAACAGAAAATCAAAAAAATCTAGAGGGAAAAAAAGAAAATTATCAATAGTGAGGAAAATCTGAAGAGAAAGAATGAAGACAGAGAAATTGAAACTGAAAAGGGAAAGAAACGGTGAACGAAGAGAGGAGAGAAAGAAGGAGGAAGGGAATAGGAAATCATAGGAAACAGGAAATCAAAGGAAACAGGAAATCAAAGGAATCAGGAAATCAAAGGCAACAGGAAATCAAAGGAAACTCAAGGTAAAGAAAAGAGTAGGAGTCCATTAGTGAAGGGACAGGTAAAGGACAACCATATGGCGCACCTGACGCCCTACTCACCAGAAATGTAAACAAGAAGACAGCTGTGGCGTCCAGAGAGGGATGAACGAAGATATAAGGGAAAAAGGGTTGACAAGAAGAGGAGGAACAGGAGGAGGAGGGGGAAAGAGCCGAAAGGGGAGAGAGAGAAAGGAGGACATTTCTAGTGGAACACATTCAGGAAGGAGACATTTTTAAGTGCTCTGATATGGTAAAAAGTTCGACTCTATATTCGTAATTTGGGATAGGAAGTTTTTGTTCTGTCTACCCTTTCTACAGTTAAGCTTTGGGGGAGTCAGGAAATACATAGATAGATTGATAGATAGGCTGATTGATTGATACACAGATAAATAGACTGAAAAAAGATATTTCTTCGGCAGAATACTATAGCAGTCTTGGTACATATGTTTGTGCTAATTATCTCAAAGTCCTTTGACCATGTCTGGCGCAAGTATTATAGTTATATCCAAACTGTCCTCCTCATGGTTTCCTATCCATCTTTATCACGCCCCCTATCTCAAGCACTATAAAGGGGCCTTAATCCCCTGTATCCAGGTGTCGTCCTTATCAATTTACTGCAGTGACCTGTAGACGATTTTCTTAAAACTGGAAAAAGCCTCTCCTACCAGATATGGATTCATCAGGGCTATATCTAACCTTTCCAGTTCAAAAAGTCCATCCTAAAGCTGGAATCAAATCGCCAGGAAATGGCAAAAATAAAATAAAGATATTCCAGGGGTCAGTGGAAGTTCCAATCGTGTGTTCTCATGTGTGGGGAACTCACACCACATACAGCACTTCTAAACCGGGTGGAGTCAAAAAAAGACGAATCATCTCTTTAGCTATTTGCTTACTGACTCCCTTCAGTATCTTCTCTTTGGTACAGTGTTATATCATATTAATATATATCTATTTCCGAGGTCACTGCCATCCTGATATGCCCGGCTGAATCCAGTGCTCGTTACACTGAGGACGCAACTCTCGTTTGACCATCAACTCTGATCCCATTCTCTCCATGTATTTAATAACCAGCTCTTCATCCCTACAGTTTAGTCCGCTCTGAAACTATCATCCTCAATATGATTTTTCTGCACTGCCAATCACCTCAAGTCTATCGTATTTACGAATCTGAAGAAGTTCAAAAATTCGACACATCCCATTGATATAACATTCATACGCTTTGTGGAACTGGCAGTATGAAGCAACTTGCATAAATTAATATAATGAAGACATGCGTTCAGTATCTTAAACTGTCTAAAAATAACCACGAGTATGGTGGCACTCACGGTGGGTCGTCTCTCATTATTTGTTTCCTGCTTGTGTCCTAGAGTTGCAAACCCAAGCCATCACGGACACGAGGAAATTGGGTGCTGGGACAGTAGTATGTTCTCCCATACGTTTGCTTATGTTTGCATGATGTCCACTTCATTCTCCACGGCACCCAGGAATATATTGTAAGCTGTTCCCAGCAATTTTACTTGACATGCATCACCCTCACTTCAGACACCATTGCCTGGTGAGTATATCTTACTGGGAAATGGGTTAAGTCTAGGTACCACTCTCTTTATCAAAGGAAATGATCTGCTAGTACAAGAGGCCTCATGTGGATTTTTACAGTGAGTTCAAGAGAGTCCCCATTTGGCCTTTTTACAGTAGTACAAGGGTTGCTCATACGGATCATTACAGTGGTACAAGGAGGTCCTCATATGGATTATTACATTAGCATGCAACATACCTCATTTACAGTAGTACAAGAGACCTCATATGGATTATTACAGTAGTACAAGAGACCTTATATGGATTATTACAGCAGTACAAGAGACATCATATGGATGATTACAGTAGTATGAGAGACTTTATATGGATTATTACAGTAGTACCAGAGACCTCATATCGATTATTACAGTAGTGCAACACACATCACATGGATTATTACAAAAGTACAGTAACTCTCGTATGTGATTATTACAGTAAGTACCAACAGACCTCCTATGGATTATTACAGTTACAGGACACAGCTAGACATCTCACATGTAACTGAACCACCAGTACGGATCCATCATCATACTGCGTTTGCCGCCCACTTAGTGTTTTCAATTATTGTTTTCCAGCGTCTATA
>NC_136966.1:2236773-2294273 GCF_032717465.1 Coenobita brevimanus | reverse complement strand
ATTTCAATCCCCGCAGTATGATGACACATTTTTTTATATTCCTGCTTTTGTTGGGCCATTTTTTCAGCTTTAGGGAGATCAAAATCTTGTCCTTTCTAGAAAATATGGAGCATGAGAGAGCCAGAGTCAAGGTCCAGTCATCTCTAGACGCATCGACACATTGCATTCAAAAGACTGGAAGTCATCGACAGAGGGAAAGGCAGATTCTTGAAATGAACATATCTTGATTGCCGGTATTTATTTAAATATCCTCTGGAGATTACAACAAGCACACTTTCATCCTGAGATTCTTTCTTTTATTATTATTAAGGACACAAATGTCACCCAAGTTAATATAATTTTAAAAATATGGACATCCTGCTATAACAAGCCTTGATCTTTTAACAATTCTTATTTCCGTGCAAAGTTTATAACAGTATATGAGCAGATAGGTTAGATAGCTGACTCGCTTCACGATCAAGTCATTCATTGCACGATAGAGAGGAGGGCGAAAAAGGCAAGTCCATTAGGGGGTTAAGAAGAAACGCAGAATTTAATACAAGGCGCAGGGTAGAGTCATACCAGCCTCATCAGGCTGCTCCTTGTATATTGTTGAATGTCCTTCTTTTTCGACAGTTAACCAATATTCACAAAATATTCCAGTATGTTCAGGTCTGAAAGTCACATCCCTGGGTTGTGAAAGTTACTGCTCACTGCCTCCGTGTTTGTCGCTATGAAGTGGATCAGTATTTTTGTCTAGCTGTATATGATAGATGAAAGTGATGGTCATAACGAAGCTACGAAGAAAGTAGAGAATGGAAACCCTTCCCTCAACATCACCGAGTCTCCCCACCATTGAGTACCCAGAGTTGATCCCCTGATACCGCCAGGGTCAAGGGTCACGCTGAAGCCAACAGAAGCCTTATAGAGAGACTGTGTTGACTCACCTGTATGTATGAGAGAGAGAGAGAGAGAGAGAGAGAGAGAGATTCATAATTACAAAGATAAATATACCTTTCAGCCCAGCGAGGTCAACGAAACGACTTTCGAATGTGCTGATAGAAAATTTATTCTTAGACAGTGTATCTGTCTATCTATCCATCCCTATATCTATATCTGTCTATCTATCTATCCATCAATATCTATCTATCTATCTATCTATCTATTTGTCTATCTATCTATGTATCTATTAAGAGAAGCAAATACACAACGAGACTGACAAGATTAAGGACAGAAAAACTTACACGTGAAGCAAACAAAAGACAGTGGACAAGAGAAACAAAGGACCAAAATTTAAGGAGCAACAATGGCAAGAGAAAGTGGAAGAGGAGACAGAGAGGCAAAGAGACAGGAGACTGTATTGCCGAGGAGGTAGATAAGGCGAAGAAAAAAGGGAAAATGGGGGAGACATATCTGGACTTCCATACACGCAAATCCTGTATTAGAAAGTTGACCACCAATAGCCTTTTAATTTTTGGTAATAATAATAATAATAATAATTATAATAATAATAATTAGTAATAATAATAATAATAATAATAATAATAATAATAATAATAATAATAATAATAATAATAATAATAATAATAATAATAATAATAATAATAATTATTATTATTTTTATTATTAAGCCATTCAGCACTGCAAAATAATTTATTTCTTCTCTTTCCATACTATTTTACTTCGCTTAGGATCGCCTTGAACTGGATGGGTTATATTAAGTCCTCATAAACCCTTTTCTGCAAAGGCAGTCCTCCTAGCTCAATAGAAGGATTTAGTACCAGCCAAACATAAAACAATAAATCACATTATCGGCCTGAAGGGACTGATGTATCCTATTCTGGCAGTCTTTGATAATTCATACCCGGAAGCCCAACAGTCTCATGTCCCACACACCACCTTCATTTGTCACCACTTAGGTGGTAACATCCACAGTCTATGGCATATCCCATACGTAGCAGGGCTATCTCATTGAAGACTCGTTTGATGATAAGAGCGGCGGTGTTTCTCTGATATGTCAATAGACTTTTGGAAGAACAATGAAGTGTTTCTTAACGATATTTATATCGCCAAAAGTTTCCTTTCTCCACCTGAGGTCAAACTGGTGTCAGTTATGAGTCACTTTTGGTTTGAAATTTTGACGATTTTCTCAGTATTTTTGCAGCTCTTTACGGCCTGCCGCGGACATCCCTGAAATTCTGGCCCTGGACCCGGGGAATTTATGAGGACTGTTATGAGAACCATTGCACTGCTGAGAGAGAGAGAGAGAGAGAGAGAGAGAGAGAGAGACGCTCGGGAAGTGAAGAAAAAAAGGCGCGCGCGCGTCTCTGTGTGTGTGTGTGTGTGTGTGTGTGTGTGTGTGTGTGATGGATGGAAGGCGGCAGGGAAGAGTATTTCTGGAATAAACATTACATTTTCTTTCTCGCGAACATGCAGACGAGAGAAATATTGTGTCGTAATTCACGCCAGCGGGGGAAAACAATGAGAAAAGGATAGAAAGCCATGGAGAGGCCTGGGGGAGGAGGGAGGTGTAATCACAGGTACAGACACATTAGCATGGCAGTTTGAGAAGGGGCTTGCTATGGAGTTCCTTCAAAACCAGAACGTTATTTATTCTTGGAATATTTGACTATTTTATTCAAGAAAAGGGAGATTCTTCGAACTGGAGGGGTTAGAGAGGGAAAAGAGATAACCATAGAGAACAGACTGGCTGGGGGTGGTCATTGTATAGATATATTAGCACTGCAATTTTGAAGAAGGGCTTAATCAGTTTCCTTCATAAGGCTTTAAGGGAGGACTTTTAACTTTATTTTC
The DNA here is from genome assembly GCF_032717465.1 of Coenobita brevimanus. Lineage (NCBI taxonomy): Eukaryota > Metazoa > Arthropoda > Malacostraca > Decapoda > Coenobitidae > Coenobita > Coenobita brevimanus. The sequence goes on along the minus strand of NC_136966.1, from coordinate 2,291,480 downwards.
TTTACAGTCTGACGACTTTATTTACTTCAGAGATATTCCGATGTGGATGGCTGAGAATGCAAGGGCGGAAGTGTCTTTTTTGTTTAAATACTTCCATCAGGCGATTTGACTTTGTTCAAGTGAGACTTTCGTTAACCTCATTGTTATTAGCACTCCCGTTCCAGCTGAATACAGTCACTTATTGATACCCTGCTTAAAATTGCAGACATCGTCGGACTGAATGATTTAATCAAGGCCAAGCCATCCGTAAGCCATAACATAAGCTCATATTTTTCGAGCCTTTCAACACCTGCACACTAAATGGTAATCACATGGAGGTTAAAAAAATCAATAGATTTTCGTTAAAAAAGTCTTGTACCACATATCTCATACTCTATCTCCACTAATTTGATTAGTTCACGAGGGACTTTTCTAACGGGAGGGGCTGCATTTAACCTTCATACACCCAGTCGATATCAAGGTGCTCCCCTAAACTTCATGAGATCACCTGGCAGCAACAATAAGATATAAATTAGGTCCATGGGCTGAAGTGACTAACGCCAATGAGCTGTATATTAAGTGAGATTAGGAAAGCACTATATTGTCACACACACACACACACACACACACACACACACACACACATACAGTACCAGGGTTCTCTTTTAGCTACCTGTCATCTGATTCCCCTCTTTTTTTTTTCCCTGTCCTATCAGAAGCGTAGGCAGCCGAGGCTAGAATTCACAGTTCAGACATTTAAGGCAAGGATGATCACTTCACTCGCCCCTGAGTGGCATTATCTAAACATCAAACCCCAACCCATCCTCGTATGTACTAGTAAACCCTTACCAGCCCCATCAACAGATTGCATTTGGTTTATATGGTTAACCCCCAGAGTAATGAATACTTTCCTTGGATATAGAAAATAATTTGTCGTATCACCTCAGTGTAGTCATTGAAACCAGCACTACACACCGAGTGAGTGGATCGTGTGCCCCCACCTCAATAAAATGGTCTGGTGGTTGCAAGAATAAGCTATACATTGCATAATGTGGCTGAATGCATTAGTCAATCTTATGTAGGTTAACAGCTGCGAGAAGAGTACCAGATGTCCTTAATAATAAAGACTCCTGATATAAAAGTACCAGGTATCCATCATAAAGACTCCTGATAAAAGAACCTGTTATCTGTAATAAGGACTCCTGACACAAAAGTACCAGGTATCCATAAAAAAAGACTCGTGACAAAAACACCAGGTGTCCGTAATAAAGATTCCTGACGTAAAAGTACCAGGTATCCGTAACAAAGACTCGTCCCATAAAAGTATCAAGTATCCGTTATAAAGGGTGGTGACAAAAGTACCAGGTATCCGAAATATAGATTCGTGACAAAAGTACCAGGTATCCGAAATATAGATTCGTGACAAAAGTACCAGGGATCCGTAATAAAGACTCGTGACATAAAAGTACTAGGTATCCGTAATACAGATTCGTGACAAAATTACAAGGGACCCGTAATAAATACTCATGAAATAAGTCTCCCAGGCAGGATTCAAAAAGCGCATGGAAACAACGAAATATGATCAGGGTCGTGTTTATAAGGATTTTTAGCTTGAGTTGCCATGATGATTGCATTTATATACCTCTTTCCTCATTCATAACTTGGACAAGTACCAATCACTTCACAGTTAAATTGGAATGAATAATAGATGACACAGTGCAAGAAAACCAAAACGATGTGGGATAGTAAGTAACTGAAATGGTGGCGTGTTTATGGTAGTGTTAGTTACGATCTTTCATAAAAATAACTCACAATACATAAAAAAAAAAAAAATCCGTTAAGCCTAGGCATTATGTTCTACCAAACCATCCCAAACCGCCACCCCTTCTCAAATCAGATTCTGCTAAACACTCGTAAATCCTCTTCAGCTTAAAATCAATCAATATTTTTATTTGTTATTCATTTTCTTATTCTAAATCACACAGCTACCAACCAGTCCACAACTATGCTGGAATGAATGTTATAGGAAAAAAAAAGAAAACAAAAAGGGAATGAAAAACAGAAAAACCTACCACATAACATAATAATTCCTCACAATAATCAATTGCTAAGGAGACGTCTTTCTTGTAAGAACTGGTTATGATCGTTTATGAATTTCTGGTCAAGGTGGCTGACGTAGTTACGTCTGTTTAGCGTAAATACCTATGGCACGGGTCTAACTGTGGATATAATGCACCCCGGTCACTTAATACCCATCTTATGCAAACACCATGAGTCGTGAGCCCAGTATCAACAGTCGTATTCCAAGTGGCATAGTAGAATTCGTAATTTTTTTTTTTGCATGACTATGTATTTTGCATATTGCATATTGACATCCTTTCGTATGTTAATTATATCTCTCTGATGGCGATAAATTTACATCAATAGCCTACAAGATGATACTGAGGTTTAATCTGCAGAAGAAATTAGTAAGGAAGAAGTCTTATGAAATCTCAAAAGTTATTTAAAAAAAAAAGACTCCTATTCTCATGGCGGGAAATAAGGCAATCAGGGCTATACTGGTTGTCACTTGTATGGTGGCTGTGCTGCTGATGTGCTGGTGTGTGTGTGTGTGTGTGTGTGTGTGTGTGTGTGTGTGTGTGTGTGTGTGTGTGTGTGTGTGTGTTGTGCAGAACAAGGTCTGAGTTGCAGTGTGGCCTGAGATATATTGCATGTGTGATATGATGTCGTATATTAATGGCTATGAACGATCCTGTCTGCCTGGGCGTCCTCAGCACAAGTAGGTCACATTTCAGAGTTAGTCCAGCTTCAGGAGTTGACTTGATCAGCTATTTTGGGTATGCATGAAGGAAGGCTGAAGTGCCAAAGTGAAGGTGAACAGTCAACTGCAAACATTCGCCTAGTATTCACCGAGTATACTTTACACATAACATGCCATGACACCTTCCACCCTGATTCATCATATCAGAGAATCAGGTATGAACAAAGAAGTATTCCAAATCATTCCATGCATAGAAATATTAGCCCAAAGAAAAAACATAAGTACAACAGACAAACCACAAGAAAATTTGTGCCTGAATGCACATAGTGTGGTATGTCCACGGTCTAAAGGGCTAATAATCCACTGACCTTGTTCTGAGTCTCATCACACTCGTGCATGGGTATATATATATATATATATATATATTGTGGTAGGTGGGGGCGCTCACCATCCACTCATTCGAAGTAGTGCTGCTCTGGGGTGTCTGCCCTTTCCTCTCCTCTCTCCATTCCTTCCTTCCTCTTCTTTCTTTACTTCATTCTTTCCTCGTCCTTCTGCCTACGGGTGACTTTACACTCCCTCCTTTGTCTTTCTTTCCTTCATTTTTTCCTCTTCCTTCTGCCTATGGGTGACTCTACACTGAGTGACAAGCCTAATGGTTTCCTGTACACCAGGAAACCATTTACTACGCTGGGTGGTAACCATATAACCAAATTATGGCGCCTGGTGGTTTAGTAGGTAATTGCAGCGCTCCAACCGAATTTAGCCGGTGAAGGTTTATATCCAAGGGATGGCTGGGGTTACGGTTCATATAATGCCTCTCAGGGATGGGTGAAGCTGGTCACTCTTATCTTAAATGTCAGGACCGACTTGCCTAGTCCCGGGCTTCTACGCTCCTCATGGGGCAATGTAGAATTGGATGATGGATGATGGATACATAATATATATATATATATATATATATATATATATATATATATATATATATATATATATATAAATATATAAATAAAATATATATATATATATATATATATATATATATATATATATATATAAATAAATAAATAAATAAGTAAATATATATATATATATATATATATATATATATATATATATATATATATATATGTCAGACGTTTTAATCCCGTAAGGGCTATCCACCAACAAATCGCCTCCATGTCGGCCTTTCCCCCGCCATTTCACTGCCCTGCTCCCAGTCCACACCCCCCTCTCTCATATACATCTCCACTCCATTCCTCCATCTCATCTTCGGCTCCCCCTCCCTCTCCCTCCCTCCACCTCACTCACATAAACTCTCGTTAGTTTCTCACTCTTCATCCTCTCCACACGGCCAAACCACCTCTCTCTCTCTCTCTCTCTCTCTCTCTCTCTCTCTCTCTCTCTCTCTCTCTTTCTATAACAGGGTGCAGTGGCACTTCCTTTCATGTGTGTTCACACACACACACTCTGTTGATATTCCTTTGATGATTTGTATTGACTCATAATCACAGTCACTTCATTAACTAAAACGAATGGAGTTATGATTGGTTAATGTATTGGTATTAAATCCAAATAACCTGGTTGGGAACATAGGATCTTCTATTCTGTGCATGTATGTAACCAAGCAACTTTCTTATTCTTAATCCACACACACACACACACACACACACACACACACACACACACACACTGAACATCAGTTATAACAATCCAGCGTTACACACACATGCTACTCGTAATCCTTTAACGTGGTGCGGGACGGCCTCCACTGGTGTACTGGATTCAGTCACGCCACACCTCGCCATTATCTCGTCCCCACAAATGTCCGCGGCAACCATCCACCCACAGAGATGACCGGGTGATAATAAAGATGATTCTGGCATGAAACTGTTGTTCTTTTTATACACCTGACTCGGTTTTCTTATCCCAACTGAGTAAACGAAGATGTAATCAAGCCTCTACTCTTTGAAGGTCATTTGGAACACCGGTAATTGTTATGCAGATCAGCTAACTTTCTGTGATACTGAGTTAAGTCAGCAACGATATGTAAAGGTCTGCCACATTCGATGCAACTACAACCTTCAGAAATTATCATTAAAATTTAGGATTTCTCCACACCTTTCCGTTCTCACATTTAATCGTGCAGACATCTGTGTTCATCCAGGAGAGAGACTGTGTGTTCGTTATCACCGTTTTCACTGTTCTTTCATATGGCTTCTTGGCATATTATAAAAACACCCCCACCAGTACTATAACATCAGATCTGAATGTGTTATCTCTATCGTATCACCAAAGATATGATTAGCTTTAGAACATATACCTGTATGCCAGGTGACGTGTGGGAGATGCAGGGGATCAGCCTCTGTTGGTGTGTTGTGGGTAGATAAGTGACTTCACAAAGGACTTTGTAGATTTCCAGATTTTGGTGCATAAAGTATGACTGAACTGGACACTTTGAGTTCTCTTGCCATCCGTCGTTAATTATGACTGTGAAGGAATGGCCTCACTCCTTCCTAGTGAAGCGCTCCGGTCCTGCAGTGAAGCAATACGGGACTGGCCATGACATAATATTAAATTGGGAGACTCATCATTTGTACTGGAAATATCCACCCAGTGAGAAAGTCAATGACTCTTTCCTAAGTGGTTCGAGCTACAGGTTGGACCCGTTTATGTAATCTGACCTGCAAAGGTGCAAAAATGTACCGTGCGCCAGGAGTATAAAAGAAGGAGTGACATGGTAGATACTGACAACCCAGATGAGGTGTTACTAACAGTGATTACACATGCTCATAAATCATGGTAGACCAGGGACCCTATTTATGAAGGATCTCAACTTATATACATGATGTTTAAGACACTATAACATTCACATTTTATCTTAGATCGCCTTGTTTTTCGCATTTTATCACACTGATATTCACTCCAGTTTGGCTGTGAAGTGTGTGGTGGCTGTATGAGTGAAAACAAACATGTATACAAGCAATCCCATAAACAGCTGAAGCTCAGGGAAGTTTACAAATACATGTCCAGTTCGTTAGCTGTGTGATTGTCGGAGTGGATGGCTGGGTCATGCTCCAGATTTCATTATTGAGACGACAGTGCCAGGCGTCGGAATGAAGTATGAGAGGAAGAAAGAGTGAAAGAAGAAGTGCTTGATAAAGGATGAAGTGGCGAGATGAAATAGAAGGTGTTTGTGTGAGGGAGGAAAGAAAAATTGAAGGGAGAAGAGTTGTTGCTGAGAGAAGAAGTGAGCTATTGACGAATGGAGTGTTGGTGAAAGGAGAAAAGGGCCACAGAAAAAAGAAAATGTGTTAGTGAAAAGAGAAAAGGGCGATTGGAGAGGGAAAAGGTGTCGGTGAGAGGAGGAAAGAGCGACAGAAGGAAGTGGAGATGGGTGAGAGAAGGAAAGAGTGGTGAGAACGGTAGCCAGGGTAAAGGAAGCCGCGTTTTCGGTTTATTTCCGCATGTGTTGAGCTGATATTCTTGTGTCAGACGCCTCTGTGGCGTTGTTTATAGAGGTCTTGGGTCGGAGTAGAACATGAGCTAACTCGTCGTGATTCTACTCCAGTAGGTGGCCGGAGGGTTTTCTGTCCTCTAAAACGCTGCCAGGGAAGTAGGGTAGTCTCCTAAGACGTAAATGATCTGGACAATGGTAACCTTGCCTTGGAGCCGACTACTCCCAACAGAAAGGTAATATAAGATTTGCTGTCACCAGTTCTTTTTGATTCTGCATTTTAGTTATATGAAATAGGTCAGTATCAAAGAGGCATAAATAGCTCACTATGGAACATGAAAGTGTCATGTCCAAATTATACGGCGTAAGTAAAGATGAGTTGCCAGGAAGATGTCAGTACTTATGTTGATTTAACTTTGACTTTTGACCTCAGTTAACAATTTCCAGACACATATGACATCTAGACACTGTAATTTGTACACAGTTATTAACCCGCCAGACAGGTTTGGATTAATACCGACGACGAACTAATTGAGGATAATTATCTCAACGAGGAATCAGATTACTTGCCTTACTGACTGTAAATTCGACCGGTTTTGCCGCTCATAACATGCAGTAAGGTATGATCCACAAACCCTTTTTTCTCCCATTGCTTCCACGCCCTTCACTTCCCTCACCTGATTCACTTCCTTCCACAACATCGTTGTGTTTTTGGTGCGTCTCTTTCAATATGAAACGCATATACTTTCTTCCCATCGCATTCATGTCCTCCACGTCCCCTCACCTGATTCATTTCCTTCCACAACATCATCTTTTCCGGTGATTTCCTTCCAAAACCTTTAATCATTTCTGGTGCAGCTCACCGACTATGAAATGCAGTGTTTCTGATGTATATCCCTTCACTACAATGACAATATTTGCTTCATTTCTGGTAACTTCAGATAAATTTATTCATTAGAGCAGCGTTTCTTAACCTCGGGTGCTAGCACCCCCAGGGGTGCTGAAATCAATTTTAGGGGGTGCTGGAAAATGCTGCATTAGTTTTTTCTTTCCTTATTGGTTTTGCTTAGTATTGGCATCCATGATTTTTTTTTTTTAATGTATAAAACAAACAGGTAGGCAGTACTTCAGTTTAACCCTGCAGCTGTGCAGCAACTGTAGTCCCAGTAACTAGATGTAAAGGGGTGCTGGCAGGACTGAGACCTTATTACAGGGGGTGCTGAGGTCGGAAAAGGTTAAGAAACACTGCATTAGAGGAAAGATTTCAAACTGGAGGGGTCAGACGAAGTCTTCATTAGCCTCTTCACTAATGTAAATCCTTCCTGACTTGAACTGAAATGTGTGGTGGTAGGCTACAGGAAGTAAAAATTGAAAGCACGTCATTGTATTGAACGTAAACTACAGCCTGTTACATAATCCTATTAATATGAGAAATTTTACAATATACGATTATCCAGGAACTTTTTCATTTTAATAAATTGTGGGGTCACGCGATGGTCAGATATTTCAGATTTAATAAGCAATTCTTTTCCAGGACGGCCCGTTATCAGATTCCTCTGATTAGCTAATGGCTCTTCCCTATGTCTCTCCAAGGCTGTGGGTGGGCTGCGCCTGGGAGTGGCGTGTGGAGGGTTTGTGGTCGAATCTAAAACAAAAAGCTTATCTGGTATTCATCTATGGCCGTTCATCAGGGAACCTGTCTCTGTTTAGTAGTCTCTCTGCCCACTCATGTGTGATTATTTGTCCATCTATCTGACTATCTGGGGTTATCTGTCCACCTGCTTCCTGTCTGTGGTTAGTTTTCTATCTCCCTCTCGGCCTAGCTATGTGTCTATCTTCCTGTTCATCTATTGCAATCTGTCTGCGTCTCTACTTATGCTTCACTATCTCGAAGTGCACTGGGGAGGGTTGAGAGATCGAGTATGCATCAAGAAGGTTACCTGTAAATATTTACCTGTCCCTGGCTCCCTAGCTGTCTACCTGTCTACATCTCTCTACTCACACATCTGAGGCTATGTCTCCCTATTTTTCTATATCTTTTTTTTATCTCTCTGTTTATAATTATTCATCTGTCTATTTACATCCTTGTATCTCTGTCTATCTATCTATCTATCTATCTTTCTATATATTTATCTGTGTGTGTGTGTGTGTGTGTGTGTGTGTGTGTGTGTGTGTGTGTGTGTGTGTGTGACTATATCCGTGGTCTTGTTCATTTTCTGTCACCGTTCTTGTGTTCTCTAAGAGTACTTAATAATTTCTGTCCCTGTGTGGTAATGATCCCAACTCCCACCAAACACTACCCTGCCTCATATACTCCTCCATCTTACCCCCAAGCATTTGTATGTCATTCTGTTCCAAGGCCGACCCGAGATCCTTAGGCAGGGTCTCTTTATCCCAGTCTGCACCTGGAACTGGGGTATAGGGACCTAGATTTGCAAAGCGACAGTTGTCTGAAGTGATACGGGTAATGTTTGATGTTTTCCTTGTCACGTCCACTGTGTGCCCATTGAGCAGTGATCCGTGTTGCCATGACACACCCAGATCTAATATTACACCTTGGATCCTGCTGCCTACAGATGGTTTGATTTAAGATTGGGAAAACCTCTGGCAGTGAAGGGTTGACAATATTCTCCATAAAACACCAATATGGAGAGTCTGGCCAGAGCTAAATAAAAGCGTCAGGCGATAGCAGGAAAAACAAGAAAAACACATCCTCGGCCTGAAGGGGTTAATGACTCCACTACCAGCACGTCTGACTTATTTTTATTCGTGTTGATATCAGAACACTTTATACAGCTTTGGAGAGCTGCCTCGTAGTGAAGAGCCTAGTCAAGGCCTTATCAGCGTCCTGGTAGTGAAGAGGTTAGTCAAGGCCTTATCAGCGTCCTAGTAGTGAAGAGGTTAGTCAAGGCCTTATCAGCGTCCTAGTAGTGAAGAGGTTAGTCAAGGCCTTATCAGCGTCCTGGTAGTGAAGAGGGTAGTCAAGGCCTTATCAGCGTCCTGGTAGTGAAGAGGTTAGTCAAGGCCTTATCTAACCCCTCTGATTCAAAAAGTTTATCCTAATCTGAATAAAATCGTCAGGAGGAGCAACAACCTACCCAAACAGACGTCATGGTACTGAAGGAATAACCCCTTCAGCTCGATGACGTGTTATATATCTTATTCATGCTATCTCCAGACGGGTATATGCAGGTCAGCAGGGCTTTTATAACTACATGGGTTTAATGTATTCTTCACTGACCCTTAAAATTAAGATAAAGGACTAAATAGGGAAGCTGCAAGAGATCGAGCAGCTTGGAGGGCCACCATTAGGTGACCAAGGCCAACGCATGCAAGCATGTTGGAACCTTCAAAAACGAAAACGAAACGAAAGCGATTGACCCATTGACAACAATAAATACCCCTAAGGCGAATAAAATCGACTGCAAGTATGAAGAATAAATGGAAAAAATACCTAATCGGGTTCAGGTGTTAAAAGTGACTGATTACCCAACACTGGTTTAGTACAGACACAAGGTTCTGCATTTATACACTCACCTACTCTTGAATCTTGAATTATGTTTAGGATTGCTTGTTTATAAGCTTGATTCATTTGCACAGCCGCCAAACACTTCACAGTCAAATTATGTGACAAAATACAAGAAACAATGCTATCTGTGGAAATAGTTTTATGTTATGGACACCAGTTTATCGTAAACATTGGTTGGCATCTTTTATAACTACGACCCAAGGTTCCTTTTGACCCGGTGGACTGGACACGACCTCCAGGTGAAGCCACTTTTTACTCCCCCATTCATTCCACTTGAGTCAGCCACAAAAGTTCGTGTTGCTCATCCTGGCAGGCACCTCCAACCCTCAACACCTAACCCCTTTAGTCCCATGGAGTATTATTTTATTTATCCTTGCTACTTCCAGACGATTGTATTAACTAAAAGAAAGTTTTTTCGAACTTGAGGGCTACAGTGTAGTCTTCATTAAAATTTTCGCTATTAGAGGTCATTCCTAAATTGATATTAATCGTCTATTAGTTTGTTGTTGTTGTTGTTGATCAACCCTGGTCTGTCTTGCCAAGCAGATCCATCAACCGCAGGCAAACATCCGTCCCAGCAGGGCCGTCCCATGCAATGAACCGATGTGCCCTTGCGGCTGACAGCGCCTCGCTGCAGTTAGGTGCTCTCAGGTTTAATTTCTGGATGGTCTCCGCATTTGCGTGTCTCCACCCAGTTAACAGGGGAACCATAGCAGGTCCTCATCACCCAGTAATTTGGTCATATGGTTACCACCCAGTGTTGTAAATGGTTTCCAGGGTGTCAGGAAACCATTAGGCTTGTCACTTAGTGTAGAGTCACCTAAACTGGAGAAAATTAGTGACAGGAAGGAAAGGGCGAAGTAAGAAGAAAGGAGGACAAACACAAGGATAGTATGATAAATGTAAGGGAGGAAGTAGACAGCATTGCATCAAGTGAGTGGATGACAGTCGCCATGACAGCAAGAATAAAATAAAAACCGGTACATCAAACTGATACCTTCAACGTCGAAAAAATCTCATGTACTGAGAAGATTACTGAATGATACATCATAAGCTTCCATTTCGAAATAGCTTCATAGGCTGTAGGCAACAGTAAGAAAATAAAACATAGGTCACCGGAGTAACGGAGTTACTAATCTGTTTTTTCATTCCGTCCTTCAACATCTTCTATACCAAGTTTCATTCTCTCTCACAGACTTATCAGTTTTATCATTGTTCCTTTTATTCATCTCGATTTCCTCTCAAAAACATTTTTCCCTGTTCACAAAGTATACATGTTTCTCTACGACAATCTCATTTTTATTTCTTTATTTTATTTTTTTTTTTATTATTCTCCTTACCCCAACTCTCGGTGCACGTAAGTTTAGGGATGAAAATGACGATATTAGTGATGAGTTATTTATTTAATATATTTTTATATTTTTATGTGCTCGACTCTGGGCATAGGCTTCACAGCCTGCTCCCAAGGCCCAGTAGTTATCCTGCATATCATACACCTATACATGTCACCACTTCAGCGCTAACACCCACATTCCATATCGAATACATGCTAGGGCTATCTCATACAGGACTGGTGTATTGGTATCAGCGGGGATATTTTTACGACATGTCGGCGGGTCTTCTGGTAGATCAGTAAAGTCTGATTTTATGAAATTCAAATCCTTAAACTGTTCCCTGCTCCAGCTGGGATTTGAACCTGGGTCTGGTAGGACTGCAGGCCACCACTCTACCGATTGAGCCACCGCCTCCCCATATGATGATGGTGATGATAAAGACGATGATGATATTGTTGAAGCTTCTCTTATCCCTCCCCATTGCTTTTCGCAACACTGTCTTTCCACTTTTATTTCTTAAGACAAAGATGATGATGACTTACCTTTCACATTATGGTGTTTGGTACACTTTCTCCCTCGTCTCGATTTCCCTTTTCTCTGTACTCTCGTGACCCACCAACCAAGCGTGCCAGGCTGCCTCTCCATCGCTCCGTGACTGTATGACCTCTCCCCTTCCCCCTTACATTTCTTCCCCCTCTACCCTCCCCTTCTCTCCTCTGTCCTCCCTTTCTTACCCTCTCCCAGTTCACGCTCCATCCCTTTCACTTTCCCCTACTTTATCCTCTACTTCATTCCCCTTTTCTTTCTACACCCATTCCTCTACCTCTCCCTTTTTTCGTTACCTCTGCTTTTCTATTTATCCTGCCCCTTCTTCTCTCCTTCCCTTCTTTCTCTCTTCTGATCCCGTCTCCCTTTCTCCCCTTTCCACATTCTTTTCTCCAGCTTTTTCTCTTTCTCCTTCACATCCTCTGCCTTTCCCTCATCTTTTCTGCCTCTCCATCTTCCCTTCCTCCCTCTTCCTTCTCCTCTCTCTATTCTGATCGTGTCCTTATCTCTGCTTCCTTCTCCCATTCCCTTTCTTCTTTCCTCCTTTCTACTGCCTTTCCCTCTCCCTGCATCTCTATCCCCCTTTTCTTTGTCTGTTCAATTTCTCTCTCTCCCTGCCTCTTTCCTCCCTCCTCGGATCCTGTCTCTCCCTCTCTCGACTCGTTCGTCCCGTTCTCTCTCTCTCTCTCTCTCTCTCTCTCTCTCTAATCTTGATACAACCAAAAACTTCTTCACTTACTCTGTTGTAAGCGAATGGAATAAACTCCCTGGGAATGTGATTGAAAGTGGTACCATAAATATGTTTAAAAAGAGACTGGACATGTATCTCGACGCAATTGGTATCGTTTAGTTAGGATGGAGCAATTATTGCATATTCGCGTCTGCATTCATGTGTCTATTAGACACAGACAATATTATAGAATATAAATAATAGATAAACATTCTATTCATATTTTGATTTAAAAACAAAAAAAAAATTGCATGCTTAGAGTAAGTATGTGGCTGTATGCCCAAATTTTCCTTTTCCATATTATTCTACTTTCTCCCGATCCTATAAAATTCCTTCAGGTTTTTCATTCCTGCAAGGTATTACTTCCTCTCTTGTTTCCTGTACGGCAATTGCCGGAGGGTCTGGAGGGTGGGGGAGAGAGCCTTCTGCTGTGCTATCCTTTTCTCCTGCTCCTATGCACTATATTAGGATTAAGGCCGGACCACCTCGTAGGGACCGTAAGGTCTGTGTGGTCTGTGTATCTATGTAACTCTATGTAACTCTCTCTCTCGCTTTCGCGCTCTCTCTCTCTCTCTCTCTCTCTCTCTCTCTTGCTTACTCTTCCTTCACCATCCTCAGTTTACCGTGTCCCTTTCTCTCCTTTTTACCTTCTATTCCGTTCTCACCCTCTCTCTAATTCTGTAAGGATAAAGTTATATGGAGGTTAGGATAAGGGCAGGGCAGAGACATGGCACAGGCAGTGAAACAGGATAGCTGAAGTAGACAGGGATATGGTGTAGACTTGGTTATTTGACTGGTACGGGCAGGCGTTAGTTTGAGAGCGTCCACCCAACAAACTCAACGACAGTAAGTGGGTCTCAAACCCTACCACTCTGTAGCGTCCTCTGAGCCTGAGTCCAGCACGAAACCGAGCAAGACACCGAATCACTTCCATACCTCTGTTTCTCTCACTCTTTCCTTCTTTTCCCTCGTCCTCTCTGCCTTTCCCTTTATGCATCCCTTTTAGATATGATACTCGTAGTGTATAATATTTCTTTCTTTCCTCCGTTCCTACAAAGTTTTCGTGGCAGCTTTTTTGTTGCTTGGTGGGCCTTTTCATTTTTCTTGCCTGCTTCCGCGGAAGGTTTGGTCGGTGTGAGGAACCGTCTTACGTCGCTATCCTTGTCTTTGACTCACAGAATAGTTACATGAGTTATAACTTACCCTGTATCAAATAGCCACTAAAGCGCCAGTAGGTTTGTCGCCGTTTGCTTTTCATTGTACTCTACTTTGTACTTGTTACTTCCCTTTCCTTTGTCCCTCTCTCACTTTTATCCCTCCAGCTCTCTCTCCCCTCTCCACCCCTCCCTTTCTTCCTGTTCCTTTATTTTTCCTCTCTCCACCTCTCCCACTCTCCCTCTCCTCCCTCCCTCCCGCTTGTTTATGAGCCTTTATGATCCACGACCAAACTCCTCCCCACAGATACATGACCTCCTTCCCTCATTCCACCTTTCTCCCTCACGTTCTCCTCCTTCCTTATTTTCCTCTTCCTCGGGGCAGCGGGTGGTGTATTGGTTAGTACTTCCAGTCCACAGTCTCTTTCTTTACAGATAATACTTTTCTAGACCACAGATGGCTCCTGGTGGTCTAGTGGTTATAGTGGTTGAGTTGGAGTGAAGGATTATACAAGTGTGTAAGCTCAATCCTAAGAAATGATCATATGACATTAAGGAAAGTAAGTTGGTCATATACCATTAATATACTGCACTATGGTAACCTATCATTTCTCTAGAACTTGAAAAAAGTAAAGTGGAACTTTTTTTTATGGTTCTGCATCTCTTCCACTCCTCCCTTTCCCTGCTCCGCATTTCCTTCTGCCGCAACTTAAGTTTTCTTGTGTTTCTCAATATCTTTTTTAGTTATCTACAACTATTTTTAGATTCTAGAAACAAAGAGAGAGAGAGAGAGAGAGAGAGAGAGAGAGAGAGAGAAAGAGACTGGCAGATATTACACCCAATGGGGCGCTTAAGTCTCTGGTTTGCTAATCGCTTCTTGATAGTCTGTAATGAGAGGGTAAAAATATTCCTGCAAGAAATCAGTGTAGCTTGTTAATTCTCTCTCTCTCTCATTCTCTCTCTCTCTCTCTCTCTCTCTCTCTCTCTCTCTCTCTCTCTCTCTCTCTCTCTCTCTCTTTCTTCCTTTCTGTTTATCCTTCCATCCATTACCCTTCCTTTCCATTCCTCTTACTTCCCTCTTATTCTTTTTCCTTTCCCTCTGACTGCCTTTCCCTTTATATGGTACTCCCTTTCCCTTTTCATTTGCCTCTCTTCCTCCGTCCCTCTCTACCTCTGTCTCTCTCATCCTCCTCGTCACTTGACCTTTCCCTCCGTACCTATCCCCCCCTTGTTTATCTACCACCCTCCCTCCCCCTCTTCACGTCTCTTTCTCTCGTTCTGCCGTTTCCGATTTGTCTATTAGCCACTCTCCCTTTCTGCCTGTTCCTTTCTCTCCTTCTCCCTCTCTCTGTTAACCTGTCTTCTGTCTTCTTTCTCTCGTATCTTCTCTCCCTTCCATGATATCTACTTCCCTCTCTTCTTTCCTGCTGCCTTCTCTTTTCACGTCTTTTGCCAAGTCCCATTCTCCCTATTTCCTTCCCTCTTTCCTTCCCTATCTGTTTTCCTCCTTCCTTTTCCTCCTCTTTCACTATTTCTCTTCCCCCCTACCAGTCTATTTGTCATTCTTCCTCCCCCTGTATCCTCCCCTTTTTCCTACCCTCCACGATCCCTTTCCGTTAAGTCCCGTATATTTCTTATTCTCTCTCTCTCCATGTCCGTTTCCTTTTCCCATGTTTTCGTATACAGCCTCTGTCTGATTATCTCTCACCCTGTCTCTTTTCCCCTATTGGTCTCCCTTCCTTACTATCTGTAGTTCTTCCTGCTTAGTTTTCTACTCTCCTCCGTCGTTCCATCTCTCCATGTTTCTCACCCTTACTTTCTGTTAGTTATTCTTCCTTTCTCTCCCATCCCTCTCCCCTCCTTTCTCTCCACTTCATTCCCTCCTACCATGTTGGTCTCCTTTTTTTTTTTTTTTTTTTTTTAATTAGTCCTTCTCCGTCTCTCCTTTCCCCACTTTCTCTCCCTATCTGATTTCCTTCTCCATGTCCTCCCTCCCTCCTTCCATGTTTCTCTTTTTTTCCTCCTTGTCTTCTAGTTATTCTCTCTCTCCATTCCTCCCCTCTCCCTCCTGATCTATTTCCTCCCTTCTTCCCTCCCATTCTTCTCTACCTTCCTTTGTGTTTATAAGTCACTCACTTTCTCTCCCTTTATCTCTCTTCCTTCGCTTCCTTTGTGTTTCTTATGTATCTCTCCTTTCTTGTTTATCAGTCATTCCTCTTCTCTCAACTTCATCCCTTTCTGGCTTCCTCTGTCAGTTTTCCTCTCTCTCTGTTAGCCATTCTCCCTTTCTTTCTATCCCGCCTTCCCTCCATGTCTTTCTCCTTCAACAACAAGAGACCCTCACATCCCACATACCTCACCAGCACACGCCTCATGCTCACCTGCCCTTTGCTCTCTCGACCGTGTTTTCAGTGGCTGAGGAGGCTTCTTAACGCCTCATACTCAAGAATTTTTTTTTTTCTTATTTATTTCTTGGCTTGTACAGTTAACATTCTTACCAATGTTATATTGTCCATTGCCTTCTGGTTCTTATAGTAGGCGATAATGGAGATTTCGTAACACTTCCTCCTTAATTTCTTTCCTACTATAATTGAAATTAATTCATTATATCGCGTTAACATCGGCATAGTTTGAGTCAGTGACATGCAAGACGACACTCAGGTGCAACAGACTTGATATAAAGCGAGGTAGAGGTACTACGAAATAACAAAAGTAACTTAGAATATAACCCCTTATCTTATATACAGAGGCCTACATGCTTTCTTATGGTCTGGTGGGTTAAGGCGCATGTTGGAATATTGGTAATGTGTAGTTCGTGCACTGCTATGCCGTTCCCAAAGCCCTGTCATAAGATAGTATTCAATGTTGTTCACAGTAAGATCGAATCACCTTGTAAAGACCGTAGGATGCATGCGGTCTTTGTATCTGTTATCATCATCATCATCATCATTCCAATAACTAATGCAAGGAGTGGGGGAGTGTATTAGAGACAGGATCAGAAATTATAAAACGATAAACAGAATGCCCAGTGAAATGAGATATACATTCATTTATTCATCACTGAAGGCTTGAAAATACTTAGCTCCACCTCACAGGCTAAATGATCCATTTCTAAGAATCCTTTATAATTCCATGAGATGGAGACCATTCTGTTGTCTGCCATATGTTATCCGCTTTATGTGTGTCCAGACTACGACAATACATTCCTCTTAACCACACACACACACACACACACACACACACGTATACACATTATACAGTTATGCATATCAACATAAACATTCCTCCATACACGAAGCTGTATAGAAGGGGCACACATGCAGCGTACACAAACTGACACATTACATTAATCCTAACAACCGTAACAGTATCATTTTCCTCTGAAGTGTCCGTCACGCCCTTTGAGGAGTTCCCCTTAAAGTAAAAAATTGGCAGTTCCGGAGGCTGGGGAAAGGGAAAAGGGAGCAGGGAAGATGGGGTGGGGTTAATGAGACGAGAGGGAGAAGGTTGAGGTACCCTAGCGGGAAAAAAAAAAAAAAGAAACAGAGAAGGGGAAGGGAATGTTGGCGTGTGAAGGGAGGAGGGAGAGGGGAAGGAAAGGGAAGAGTGGAAAGGGAAGGATTAAGGACAGAGAGGGTGTGTGGGGAGGGAGAGAAGCGGGTGGGAGAATTGGAAAGAAGGAAAAGGTGAAGGTATAAGTATGACTGAGGAACGGAAAGATATAAAACGAGATGTGAGAATGGGGCAGGTGAGCTGAGGGGACGGGTAAGGTGAAGGGGAGGGAAGGAATGGGAAGGGGATAGGATGCGGTGGTAAGGGGACGTGTGGGGAATGAAGAACGGGAGGAGATGAGTGAGGAGGGGTCCGAAAGAGGAGAGGAAGATTAGGGATGGGTGGTAAATAAGAGGCTGAAGGGACATGGAGGGAGAGGGGAAGAGAAAGATGAGGGGACGGGAGAGGAGGTTCCTGTGTTGCTCGTATATGTGAGTAGATGGTCGTGTGAGGGGTGGGGGAACAGTGAGTTAAAATGGGGGAAGAGGAAAGGTGAGTTAATGGAAGGGAGGGGAGAAGTGAGTTAACCGTCCAGTGCGTTGATTTCCGGTTTATTTTATGTTTACTGCTGCCGACCGCTTGTATTCAGTGTTTTTAAATAATCCGATTTAGGGCATACGCGAGACACTTTGTTTACAATACCTAAACATTCCTCCAACACGCAGCAGATGGTGCCACACACATTGTCATATCACTCATTGTTCAGGCGCTAATACCCACCGTCTGGAATAGATACATGTCAGACTTGTTTCATTCAGGACTGATGTGAATTGTTAGGTAAAA
The DNA here is from genome assembly GCF_032717465.1 of Coenobita brevimanus. Taxonomy (NCBI): domain Eukaryota; kingdom Metazoa; phylum Arthropoda; class Malacostraca; order Decapoda; family Coenobitidae; genus Coenobita; species Coenobita brevimanus. The sequence continues at coordinate 2,273,655 of NC_136966.1, read as the reverse complement.
AAGAAGGAAGAGGGTTTGCACGTGTTAGTCGAAGCTTATTTTGGAAGATCTGTTAAGTCTTTTCAAAGAATTCAAATCCGCTAAGTGCTTAGTCCCTCCCCCAGTCTGAGATCGATCTTGTGTTCTTCCGGACAGGAGCCCTCTTCCTCTCATGTCCACCGTCTGACCACCATTTGCCTCTCCAAGCTTATATGGACTCATGCCTATCATATTTCCACAAACACATGGGCTGGGTATAAACAGTCTTCATTAAACCCTTCATTACGATGACGTGGTGTACTTTGATTTGACTATTGGTAAGCGATTTAAGTCAGTTCCGGGAAGAACTCTCGTACTGATGAGATGAGAGGGGAGGGATAATAGAGTGAGGGAGTGAGTGGACAACATGAGTAGAAAACCAGGTGTGGACATGAAGGTAGTTATTATGTTGGGTTGGGTAGACCAGGCTAACAGTAGTAAGTCAGAGTGTAGGAAGTTGGGGAGAGGCACTTACTGAAAAGTGGACTAATACAGGTTTATGATTGTGGTGGTGGTGGTGGTAGTGGTGATGATGACGACTTTAGAGATTCAGGAGTAACTTCATATGCGAGAAGTGTTGTTTTTGTTACCGTTAGTGGGAAGCAGAGTAATGATGATGATGGTGATGATATTGATGATGATGATGATGATGATCCTGAGAGAGATATGAGTCAACAGATATAAGAGAAATGTTTTATATACAATAAAATTTTTGGAATGTACGCTTCAAAATGTGAAAAGTGTTAAAATGAAGCAAGCTTGAAATTGTGATTTTAACTCTCTAACGATGTGCTTAGCTTTAGTACTTTCCTAGATAATCCCGTGCTAGTCCTAAGTTTGGGGCTTTCTGGCTTTATATTTTAATGTGGTAGCCAATTTTGATTAAAGGCACTAGTGTAACACCCGTTACTTTTCCATAAGCCAAACAATGTTTTTAGATTCGCTGTAGTTTTCATAGTTTCCGAGATAGCCGAGTTTTGGTGCTGTGCTTCAGCACCTTCATCACATGTCTGCCTGTGATCTCGCCCGGTTCGCTAGCTCGAAGTTATCAGCAAGTTCTGCCGTCTTCTGCCTAGTTAGTAGGATGACACGTGAATAATATGTACAAATAGTGAGATATCTGTTGGATAAATGCCCTCGTATTAATTAGAAGAGGAGGCGCAGACTCTTGGAAAGGTGGTCTCAGACAACAATGTACTGCACATTACAAATAATAATAATAATAATAATAATAATAATAATAATAATATAAATAAAAAGTAGTAGTAGTAGAAGTAAAGGGCCAAACGACCGATAACTCTCCCTCTAAATATCTGGACTGAGTAGCCTAACCCCCGGGCTCCTACACTCCCAGCCCGGCCATGGCTAGATGATGGCTGGACATTTTCATCACTTTTGTTGACTGGTAGGTGATACGCACACCATCCCCTCACTCAACGAAGCGCCGCCTTCGGGTGACTCTGCACTGAATGTCAGCTAGATTTCAGTAATCCATGAAGCCATTTAATGCGTTGAGTGGTAATCACATAACCAAATGACGACTGGTGATGTTGTGGGTTAGGTGCTACCGCCAGATGAGAACTAGGCCTTATTGCTTACATAACTGCCTACCATTCAGGGGCCAACGAGGTTGGTCACCCTCGCCTTAAATGGCAGGGCTGAGTAACCCAGCCTCAGGTCCCTACGCTCCTGATAAAAAAAAAAAAAAAAAAAAAGTTTGGATGACAGGACGGACGTTGTTGTTGTTGCCATTAGCTAGTGGGAGTATCATCCGAGGCCAACAGTGGTGTCAGGGGTCGTGCCACTGTGTCATCTATTATATGGCGCTGACAGATGGTGACACGGGACGAGGACAGTGTTGACACACATGCTCCGCCACCCGTCACCACCTGCCAGTTTAAGTGTTTGTGCACAGAGTATCGTCCACAATGACCAAAGGTAATTTTAGGACACCTGTCTGGGTTTTGTTGTACTGTTCTCCTTACATTACTGTCCATAAGAAACAGACTATCGAGAATGGTTACCTTCGGACTATCTTATTTAGCCATAGAAAGACATTTCTTTGTGGATTGGTTAAACAAGTCTCTTCTGAGTGACGCAACTTCTTATCTTGGCATGAGTGTAGTTGAACGCCACTTCACTCAACCATACCCTGATTGTATCCTGTCCTACCCTACCCTGAGCGTCCTTCTCTTCCCTGCCCCGTCCTACTTACAAGTATATATATATATATATATATATATATATATATATATATATATATATATATATATATATATATATATATATATATATATATATATGTATATATATATATATATATATATATATATATATATATATATATATATATATATATATATATATATATATCAGTCGAGGTGTCTACTTATGTATCTTCCTGCAGTGGTTGACACCTCTTTTTTTTTTTTACCTCTTCCCTCTCTTTTCACTCATTCACGTCCTTCATCCGACAAAACCCTCTCTTTTCCTTTGTCCTTGTTACCTATCCTCAACCATCCACCCTTCCTCTGTGTACTCCCCATTCTCTTTTCCCTCTTCCTCCTTCTTTGCCCCTTCCTCTCCATAACTTACCCCTCCTCTCCAATAAAAGTCGTCGGGCGGGTGAGGGTGTTGAAAGGAAGGTAAGACAGACAAGGCACAAACGATGAAACAGAAATGGTATTCATAGTGTGTGTGTGTGTGTGTGTGTGTGTGTGTGTGTGTGTGTGTGTGTGTGTGTGTGTGTGTGTGTGTGTGTGTGTAGTTTGACTGGACATAAGCTTAACAATTTGTTCCTCGAGGCCTCGCAGTCTTTCAATCGGCTACATACATTTTTGTGTCATAAACTCGCATATTAACCACCATGCATAACTTACTGACTGCATATTAGTGTCGTTTTTGTAAGATGTTCGTAGGTGTGATGAAAGATCAGTAAAGTCTGTTTTATTGGAGCATCAAGCTGTTCCTTGCCTCAGAATGGGTTCAGACTCGTGTTCTTTTGTATATCAGATCTCTTTCTAACCACAGAGAGCATCCATCCCTAAAGTTCAGTGATAGTCGCTGGTGCTCGAACCCACCCCTTCGGAGCGTCCCCTGAGAGCCAGACAAGTTCCAGGCCAGCTAGTGGCGAAAGTTCTCCATTAGCAGTATTCCCACCCCATGCATTCTCTATTCCTCTCCTCTCCCAGTAGTTAAGGACCTACTGCAGATGTTTATTCGATGGTTGAACGTCGCATAATAGGGGAAGACAGAGCCTTGGCAGTAAATGACTCTCTTAATGACCATTGTGTAGTAGCCAACATTATTTCTTAGCTTTCTTCGGCATGGCATATTAATAGATTTTGTACCTCCTCCCTATCTTCGTCTTGCCTTTCTCACGTCCGCTTCCTCTTCCTGCATTATATACTTCCCTCGTTTCCTCTCCCTCCCTATTTAAATCCATCACCATTTCCTCTCTCTTTAATTCCTTATCATCCATTCTATTAACCTTCTTCTCTTCCTCTTCCTTACACTTTACTTCAAAGGAGTACAAAAGAGTAAAAAGGAAAGCAAACAACAGCAGCCTTGTTGGTCTCTCTCTCTCTCTCTTTCTCTCACACATTACCTTCTCCACTTCGTCCCTCTTCACCTTTTCTTCCTCCTCGCCATCTACCTCCTTCTCTTCCTCTCCCTCTTTCTCCCCCCCCCACCCGTCCTTCTTCACCACAAATCAAATCCCATCCTCCTCTTTCTGCTTCACATCCTCTCCGTTTTCCCAACTCTTCTTGCCCTCACCCTCACCTTCATTACTTGTCTCCATGCCGCTGCACATTCGTCTCTCTCTCTCTCTCTCTCTCTCTCTCTCTCATACACAAACTAATGTACCCAGTAAGTTGAGTCCTTCAGGGCATTTCCAGCTGGCACGTTCTGGGGCCTCAGGCAGGTTCCCTTACACACACTCACACACACACACACACACACACACACACACACATTTCTGACTCAGTAAATTCTCTCTCTCTCTCTCTCTCTCTCTCATAGCACCTTCCACTGACCCCTCTGTTGTTTCCTGTCCCTCATACATTTCCTCCAACCTCGTCATCACATTCTTTCCCTTCTCCTCCTCACCGCCTTCTCTTGTATTTCCTTTCCTTCCCTTCCTCTTCCTTTCTCTCTCGTTCCATTCATTTACACCACTTGTCTTCGTTTCTTTTCTCTCTAAATTTCTCTCCTACTTTTCTTGATAATATTCCTTATTCTCTTCCGTATCCTTTCTATTTACTACCTCCTCTTTCATTAACTGATTGATTTTTCTCTTCCCTGTGCCCCGTTTCACACAGTGATTTCCTTTCTCTTCCTTTTTTGTAATCCATATATTCTTTCCTTTTTTCCCGTTCTCATACATCCTCATCAATTTCTTTTTCTCTTTACATGCTTTCGCCTTCCCTTCCCTTCACTCTTCCTCTAAATGACGACTTTTCACTCTCTTCTTTTATTTTTTCGTCCTCTCTCCGTCTCTGTCTGTCAGTCTGTCTGTCTCTGTCTCTGTCTGTCTGTCTGTCTGTCTGTCTCTCTCTCTCTCTCTCTCTCTCTCTCTCTCTCTCTCTCTTTCTCTCAAATACCCTCTGATCAAGGCCAAATGTACGCCTCACATATACCACTGGGGCCTAAGAAGAAATAGCTTTTAGAAGGACAACAGTCAGCCAGTTTCCCTTGCACCCTGCCTCCCTGTGTCTACCATTTCTTTCGCTATTCCTTCTCTCTCCTCTCCTTACCTTCACTCTGCTCTTATGTCCCTCTCCTACTCTCTCCAATCCTCTCCTTGCCTCTCTTCTTCCTATCATATGCCTCTTCTTAACTCAGATGCCCTTTCCCTCTTCCATCACTCCTTACCTTCACCCTGCTTCTCTCTCCCTCTTTTAACCATCCTACTTTCTCCTTGTCCCTCTTCCTCCCCTTTTCCTATCCTCTCCTGCCCATTTTTAACCTCCACCCTGACCATCTCTCCCTCTCTTACCCTCTTCCTTTCCCTCTACTCTCTCACCCTCACCCTCCCTTCCTTCACAGTGTCCTATACTTTCTCCCCACGATTTCTCCCTTTCTTTGCCCCTTCTGCCAATTCCTAATTTTTACATCTCTCTTCTACCATCGGTCTTGCCCTATTTCCCATTCATTATATATTTCTTTTGCTTTATTTCTCCCCTCTTTCCTCCTTCCTCTTGTTTTTTTCTCCTTCCCTTATCCTGCCCTTCTCCCTCTCTTACCTCCTTCTCCCTTTCTTACCCCCTTCTCCCTCTCTTACCCCTTTCTCCCTCTCTTACCCCCTCCTCCCCTCTCTGTCTCTGTCTGTCTGTCTGTCTCTGTCTCTGTCTGTCTGTCTGTCTGTCTGTCTGTCTCTCTGATTTTCATACCAGTATCCTGCTCTTCTCTTCCACTCTCTGCTCTCTCCTACCACTCCTTTGCTCTTCCTGTCTTCACCCAACCTTCTCCTCCATCCCCACCCCTGCTACCGAATGAAGTAATTAAAAAAAAAAAAAAAAAACTAATGGATCTCACTGCCCCTCATCCTCTCCCTTCTCAAATGCATCTCGCTGTTCTCTGTTCATTCCACTCTGCTTGCTAAAATATTTTTTCCCTCTCTTCGCCTTTCATCATTTTAGCTAACTCCTTTTCCTCTTTCCTCTCGCATTCTTCTCTTCCATCCTCATCTCTGCTTCATGTCGTTATTCCTTGCTCATAGGTTTTTCCTTTCCTCTATTGCACATTTTACATAAAATGAAAGTCGAAGAAATTTACAATTGTTTCCACATCCCATGAATCTTGGAAAATTGCAGTAGGAAGATGATGATTATAAAATTGTTGTTGTTGATGCTGATGATGCTGGTGGTGGTGGTGGTAGTGGTGGTGAATAACTCACTCTTTCTCTTCCAGTAAATTCTTGGCAAGCTGGTTTGAGCTTGAATAAAGACCTGCATATCAGTCAAGGTAAGACGCAATGATTTTATTGACCAGATCTACAGTATAAAAGGGCTCAGGATATCAGTTACTACTGATATATATGTATATATATATATATATATATACACACTGTATGTGTGTGTGTGTGTGTGTTGTTATTAGTATATATTATGGTGCACCCTTATCCTTTAATCAATCACCAAAAGGGGTAAGGTAAAGCTCACAAGCAATCTCACGTACATTTCATTCCACTGTAACATACACACAAAAACAAAATCAGATTCGTCGATCAAAAGGAGATGCACATGGGCCTCACAATACAAATGTAAAACAGAAAATTATTTCTCTGGCCTAACCAAGTTACAATAAATGGAAGGTAAGTACTCACAGCTTGAAGAATTATAACTTGTTGGAAACATAATCCACACACCAGTATGATATGGAGAGGTAAACCAAAAGGAGAAATGGTGCCAAAAAGTGTGTTTTTGTAATCAAAGGGAAAGAGTATGTCTGCAGCAATGTGCCTGGTAATAAAATGTTTGAAATCGTGTCTCCCTTGCTAGTTACCCAAGCTTTATAACAGTTTTACTCTGCCTTCTTAGGCTTAACAAATCAGTGTACTGTCTTGAATATTATCTTCAACTATTGCACATACAGAAGGCATGAGCTACCAGTTACAAGTTAACACATCATAACTCCTAGCTAATTAGGAGTTGTTAAGAAGGTAGTGTGGATTAGTCATTGGAAAACATTCTCATTTGCTCCTCCCACACAATATGTCACACCCACTTTGTCAAGGACAAGGTTGCAATGTAAAATAGGAAAATGATTTTTGCCCAGTAACAGAAAAACAGTAAAATGGGTTAATGTAGAACAAGCGCTCCTATTTCCAGCTGGGTAAACAGTAGAAATGGTGAGGTCTTGAATTCTCCACTCAGATGTGGCAAAAAAAAAAAAAAAAAAAAGGCGTTCTTGACTCTCTCATCTCTCTCCTTTATCTGGTCACTTCTCATTCTTTCGTCCGACTCCGTTCTGCCCATCTTCTACACTGGGTAACCACGCTAGTGTCTGTGTGTGTGTGTGTCGGGTTCGGCTGACGTGAGAGAATAATGTAAACAGGAAGGCAAATAGAAACTACATTAAAGAATTACGTACACAGACCTCACCTAATAACTTTTCAACGCAACTTTTAAGTTTTATTTTTTTAATTGAAAATTCTCCTCCACACCGAAGTGCACTACTGTAATGAAGATGTTAAACTTAAATTAAATAATCTGATGGTAGTGAGAATGCAACATAAAAGGGATGTACTTGTCAAATAATCGGAATAATATTTCACTGGTCCTTGTTATGGGTAGCGTAAGTGGATTTGTACCTATTTTTTGCGATATCTCGTTTGTTATTCTCTTATATGATATTTTTAACTCTTACATCGACATAGCTTGTATCAGTAACATACAAGAGTATACTGATGCGTAATGTGCGGGATGATTTGGAGAGGAAGAGTAATACGAACTCTTCAAAGTCACTTAGTCAGTGAGAGGAGAAATCAGATTGAGAGGACGGAGGGTAAGTGCTGGGTGACGAGGGGTGAGAGCAGTATCGACTGACCTCTTAATTTTTCTACCCAAATCTTGTCACGTGGCAGGAGTGGGGCTGGACGGGGTCAGGCAGGGCGAGGAAAGGTCAACAATGTGGAGCACTGGGAGGAGGAGAGGTGAAGCAGTGTGTGGTTGAATACTCACAGGATAAGAAGCAAAACAAGGGAGTGGGGTTAGATAAGGAAGAGTGAGGCATGGTGGGATGGGGATGAGTGACGTGGAGTGAGGCTGGGTGGGGTGGGCTGGAATGGGGTCAGGCAGTGTGAGGTAAGGTGAGGAACTGGGGCAGGGTGTGAGGTGTGGGGTGAGGTTGGGTGGTGCAGGGTGGGGTGTGGCGGGGTCAAGCAGTGTAGGGTACGCTGTAAGGAAGAGTGATAGTGGATGGGGTGGTCATGTCTACCCGGGTGAAACAAGGTGAGGACCCCGGGAAGAAGCGAAGCGGAAGAGTGGTGAGAAGTAAAGAGATGAAGGAGCAAGTGCAGAGGAGGGTTGGAAATTTGAAACAGGGCGATGGGAAGGAATGACTGAGGTGGCTAAGGAGGAGAAGAGACTGAGGGAGAGGGGGGAGGAGGTGAGACGAGGATGAAAGATACAGGGGGCTAGAAGAGGGAACGAAATTCAGAAGGAAGGAATGAAGAAGGAAGTGAAGAAGGAGAAGGATGTGCCTCTCTCAGTTTAGAGAGGTTAAGCAGGAGAGGGAAGTGAGAAGCAAAACTGAAATATTAGGCAAGCTTTTGTACACGACTGTACACTGCGATCGTTAACTTATGCTTATCCTGTTTTAGAATAAATGTTTTCGTTATATTAAAGGTGAACCCTCTCACCCAAAGTGTAAGATGCATTTGGACTATGTTAGCTATACAACACAGTGAAACTCTGGCGGGAACTTTACAAACATACTATACACGCACGCTCATTAACACACACAAAAAGACAAACAGTTATTGCCAGTGATCCTCTCTATCACAACATTTTGTATACATGAATAATTTAATCATTCACAGTCACACAATTACACAAAATAACACACATTATCAGTGGCTTCTTTCACAGAAAACACACACACACACACACACACACACACACACACACACACACTACCTCTGCATACCCCAACCATCGGCCATTTCCACAAACGTCAATCTTCACCACGGCAAATTTCATTTTATCTGACGCAGGAGTTCTTGGCGTGCTTCCATATTTACTTAAGCTACAGCTGGATGGAATAACATTTGAAGTTTATCTCCTCCTCGTACTGGTGTATGATTATGAGGATGATGCCACATATTTATTGTACGAAAGGGGATATATCACAAGTCCAAGATATGCCCAAATGATTGGCACTATTAGATCACCTCAAGTAGGTCATTCTGCTTAGTCACACGAGCCAGAGGTGAGGGCTGCTTGAAATAGTGGCGGGAAACTCGGCTACACCTTACTGCTAGATCGTCAGTGAACGAATAAGAAACCCAGAATGATAAATGAGCACCTAGCGTAACATCTGTGATTCTAAGTGCAAAACAGTTTAGCCATATGAGATCGTATGTTTCCCTCACAGCTGGGTGAATGCATTGGCAGACCCTCGATCCTCTCCAAAAAGTGCCAGCTCCCTCGCCAGCCCGTCCTAGTTTAAGTGGTTGAGTGTATATTATCCCATCTCAGTGAAAAGTTCTGTTTCTGTGGAGACCCACTCATGGACTAAGTCAAGCAAAGTCAAAATAAACTCCTGAGAGAGAAAATAAACAGCCGATATATTCATGCAAACATTCAGTCTTAGCTGATACCTGAAAATGCTTCATGTCGTGGTTTCTTCATTAAAAATTAATAATTAAGTGGTAAGTTTTGAGTGCGTCGGTATGGTTTCTTTACTTCAGAGACTTTATTTCCTCCCCTAAACAATATATTCAAAGAGCCACTTCCTAAATCAATAAATTTCACACTGCCAATTACTCTAAACTCGGCTCATCAATTACAACATCCTCCCCGCCCCAGCCATCTGTCATGTTCGCAGGGCTGCCAACGCAACCGTAGTGTCGTTAATCACACATCAAACTCTGCCTTTCTGCTTGCTTATATTAAAGGAAAAATGGCTACTTGCATGCTGCGTGAGGTGTAGAAGAGAGAGAGAGAGAGAGAGAGATTGTGGACAGGCGTGAACATATTACATGAAGCAAATTGCAAATAAATGGGTTCCCTGGTGATTTACTGGTGGAAACAGTTGGTGCTGGTGACGAATTAGGAACTACGTTTATACAAGGGAATGAGGGTTTAATGGGAGTGGAGCACAGTAGTCACAAGTCTCATATATATATATTTACAGTAGATTCTTACTAGTATCTCAGATTTGTTTTTTGCAAGAAGGACAAGGATAAGGAAGAATCTTTGCTTGTCTTTTGTTCTATTGGCAAAAACAAATCTTGGGTAAAAAATGCAAGAATGGGAAGGAAAGGAATGTAGGAAATTTCCGTGTTTCTTGTTTTTCCTGCAAATTAAAATCTAAGTTAATAGAGTGAGTTCATCAGCATTTTGTTTGTGAATCCGGGTCCAGAGTCGGGAGAAGGTTACGAAGAGATCTTTTTACTACGACGATCTGCCCTATAAAGACGGGATGTGGTTGTAGGGGAAAGGTGTAAATAGCTCTTCTACCTTATCCTGGCGCATTTTTTTTTTTTTTATACTGTTTCACGTAAAGCAGAGACAATAACACAATGCTAAGTTTCAACATCCTTTCCTCCGTGCTACCTGACTATCTTCAAATCCTGGTGCTAATTTCTTGTTACAAGGCAGCATTCAAGGTTGAGAGATGGCAATTTTAGACTAAGTTAAAGTCAGAAGATTATAGAAAAGACAGGATGCCTTACTCTTTCCACTGGTCTTGTATTTGCTGTCCACTGAACTATTTCGCTTAGATGACGTACTCTTTACTTTATTCTTTCTATTCAAAGACATTTTTATTCAGCTTAGGAGAGACCCTTGGAACTGCAGGGGTTAGATGTATACTTCGTTCCCTTCTCGGCATGATGTCTCCCATCAGTTGAATAAAATCGTCTAGATATAGGAAGAATAAAGTGTAAAAACACATCTTAAGAAATGCATAAAGTGTTTTGATGGACAGTTTTCTGGTCGAGTAATTGATGTGTACAGAATAAAACAGGCTCCAGAAGGGGAAAATATAGAGGATACGAGGGGTGGGTATCCTGGAGGTTCTGACTCCCTCTTTTTCGGCTCAAATACTGTATATGTTCAAAGGTATCTGAAGAGGGAAAAAACATTGCCCTTTGTTAAAGCAGACAGTAAAAACATATGGCTTCATCTGCAATTAGAACGGATTATAAGGATCGGAGTGTGTAGCATTCGTTTTTTTTTTTCTTTTTTCTTACTTGATGGTTCTGATAATCTTTGTCAGCAATGGACTAAGAAAAACTGGAACCCTCCTTTTCATGACCGCTGGTGCACTGGGTCAATAATCACACACACACACACACACACACACACACACACACACACACACATAGATAGATAGATAGATATACTTACATATGTGTGTGTGTGTGAGAGAGAGAGAGAGAGAGAGAGAGAGAGAGAGAGAGAGAGAGAGAGAGAGAGAGAGAGAGAGAGAGAGAGAGACAGACAGACAGACAGACAGACAGAGACAGAGACGGAGAGAACTTTGCAACAACTATGCCATGTCAGACTGGATTTACTTACTGCATGTATAAAGTTTTTAAAAATATTTTTGCATAAATACTTAGGAATTTTTTATGACATTGGAGAAAGAAGAATGATCGTAGATAAAAACAACTAGTAACATAAAATATAAAGCATGAAATGATTGTCTTGTACTATAAACAAAATGTTTCTACATCTCATACATACAGTAGAAGGGGTCACCATAAAGAAAACAATAGGACTAAAGGAGTGAGCAGACTGATGGCTCAAACTACTTTATAATTATGGCTGACGTCATATTCGCCTCATCTTGCATGGCAAAGTAACTCTAAACAGTGTTTCTGTATATGTTCTTTTTTTCTGTTTCTTTTGACTTCTGACTGATGGTTAGAAATCGTCTGGCGTTACCCACAGTAAACTGCAAAACATGTCAGCCGTGGTTTGGGAGTTGCCCAAGATATTTTTAGAATCGGTCATAATGGTGAAAATCTGGACTCTGTTCAATAATACATGGTTTAAGAAATAACAGTCTGGCTAAACAGCAGACACCATTATTTGAAGTGATGAAAATCGTCAACAATCGCTTTCATTTGTGGCAGGTCTGACGTGAGGCGTGAGATATACTGCCGACACGGAAAGTGGCCACGAGGATGGAATTAGTTCGTCCAGAGATAACAGTAAGCCACGGCGTTAGCAGTTCAGTCCATCACCCAAGACAAAGAGACCCGCAGTTACAAGGAGATAAGAAAGCTGAGATCAGCAGTCATATTTATATAACATTTTGAGCCTGGGGTGTGTTTAGTACTGTATTTTTTTTTTTTTTTTTTTATGTAGCCTAAATGAAAAAGGGTACCCAACACTTCAAAGCCAAGCTAGAGAAAATAATAGTTTGACCAAAAAAAAAAGTGCCTACTTACAATAAAACACTGATCTGGTGAACTGTTAATTGGAAGAATTAGTAAAGATCTTTTATAAATATGCCCAGTAATAAGGTGGAATACTCCGGTTGGAGAGCGGAGCGGCGGGATCTGGTAAGGCACGAGCGCACAGTTTACGACCTTGTTTCCTGACCCGGCCTCTTCTGTCCATGAAATTTCGGACGATATGATAATAATAAAAATAACAGGGTATATAAAGGAAAGGAACAAGGAATGAGAGGAAAAGAGGGAAGAAATGGAAAGAGCAAAATGGAAGAGAGAAGTAGAAACAGAGGAAGAAATAAGCACCCATGACGAACATGTTTACAAGCCTCTTCCCAGACCTGGACTTTCCCCTCCTTGATAGTAGACATAACAGGACAAATAAAGGACAGGAACGAGGAAGGAGAGTAGCGCAGGGAATATGTAGAAGCAGAGGAAGAAATAAGTACGGTGGAGAAAATAATTGCAGGTTTATTTCTTTGGATGACAAAAAATAACATGAAGCGAAAGAAATTAATTAAGAGCCAATGAAGGACGTGTTTATTTTCCAGATTCATACTGTCCGCAATTTTTCCATGGATGACAGTAAAAATATGACATAAAAGAAAAGAGAGAGAGAGAGAGAGAGAGAGAGAGAGAGAGAGAGGTAAGAATGAAAGAATGCAAAATCAATGAAAAATATATTTCCACAATTGCATTCCCATTGTAGCTCGCTATGCATTTCTTCATTTCAAATATTTTTAATGCATGATATTTAGAATACGGGACATAAAAAGGGGTAACCATAAAGGATTGTATTAGGAGAAAACAGGTAATAAAACACTAAGAACCAATGATGCAGGTATTTATTTTTGGTTCCTCTACCTTCCCCACTCGTATTCTCATTATGGTAAACATTACATGACGGAAAAAAGTGAAACAGAAATTGTGAGAGAAGAAGAAAAGTAGGGAAGAATGAAGGTTCATATAATTACTACTGAGCGTGTTTGCAAAATACACCCACGATTTACTTCCATCTGTCTGTTGTTTCAAAAGTTTTCATTGCACAAGTGTAAAAAAGGGAATAAAAATAAAATGAAGAGAGATCGAGCAGGATTGGTCCAGACTGAGAAAAGAGGGAAAAGCTAAGAACCAGTGATGGATGTGTTTATTTGCTGCCTCGTCAACCATCTCACATTCTTATTTTCCGGTTTTCGGTGAATCGTGGTGTCACCAAAGACAATCGGGTAGGGAGGGAGAAGTGAAGAAAGGTGTTAAAAATGATACAGCATGAAATAAATTTCATGCATGGTTCCAAAATTACATGCTGGACCCCGATTGTTTATCACTCCAGAAATCTTCAGCAAAAGTATGCGAAAATGACATGACAGAAAGAAGAAAAATGGAGACTGAGAGATCAGAAGTAAAACGAAAGATAAAGAAAAAAAATCAGTGATCACTATGCTGACAAAATTACTCCCTGACTACACCTGCTTTTCACTGAAGCATTTTTTCCGTGCAACGTGGTGAATATAACGGTACGGAATAAAAAGTGGTGAGACGCAACATTTCTATCTTTACTCAGTACCGACCCCTCTTCCCCAGACACACTGCCTTCTCTTATGATACATACTCTCGCACCTATTCCTTTCCACCTCCATCTCTGGCCCCTTCTTCCCACACTACCAACTTACTCACACACACACACACACACACACACACACACACACACAGTCAATCTCACGCTTATTTCGCTGGGCCTGATCTGTTTCTCGACCCAGTGGTTTCCAAGGATGATGATAATATATTTGATGGTGTATAAAGGAGAAGGAAGAATTAAGAGACAACAGAGTGAGCCAAGGAACAAAATACAGTGAAAGAATGAAACTGTAGGAAGAGGCAGGATAAGTAATGGAGGAGAGAAAAAGAAGAGAAAATGAAGTAGAAAGGAGAGAAAGAGGAGAATGAAAAGACGGGGTGGAGAGGAATTTCTGAGAACTAAGATAAGGTAAGCTCTCTTATGAACATTTCCTTTATCAATTTTCTCTGAGCATGGTGAAGATAGGAAGACATGCAAAGAGAGAGAGAGAGAGAGAGAGAGAGAGAGAGAGAGAGAGAGAGAGAGAGAGAGAGGTAACATTTTAAAGCGTGCAGACTGAATCTTGCGAGTGAATATCGAGACAGTGACGTAAGTGCAATACAGAATGAGGAAAAAACGCATCATAATGCAGAAATGGTACTGGGAGCGTAGACAGTAAAACAGCAAAAGCACACACACACAACAGAAAGCATCAAAAGGATATAGAAAAAAAAAAAACACCAAACTCGGAATAGAAACAATAACACCAAAGAAACATTGCGAAAGTACAACGAAGACAAAAAAAATCCACACACAAAAAAGACAAACACCACAGCACCACAAAACAAGGCAAAGAAAACTCCAGTAAATCCACTAGTCTGACACACTCTGAAGGGGATGCAAAAACCTTTAAATTTCGAATATATTGTTTACAATGACGTCCAATGGCACTGTGTGGGAGACATGCGTGCTTATGGTGGGGAGATTATCTGGACATAAGATCCTTCTTAGGTTAAAAAATATGGACTTGTGGAATCCAAAGTTCTAATAATTTAGAACTGAAGTAGGGTCCAGAGCGCAATGGAAAACCAACACACAGAGAACTAACGATCTCCCCGACTGAATAATAATTATAGTGGTAGAAGTAGTAGGTGTTACTGAGTTGTGATGAGTGTAGAGACAGACAGGCAGACAGATCCAGAAAAAGCGGCAGTAAATGATTTATGGTCTTGAGCTGTAAGGAAAGTATAACAAAAAAAAAATAATAATAATAATAATTACTAAAACATTCTAGGAAATGTGTGCCCTTCTTGTGTGTGTGTGTGTGTGTGTGTGTGTGTGTGTGTGTGTGTGTGTGAGAGAGAGAGAGAGAGAGAGAGAGAGAGAGAGAGAGAGAGAGAGAGAGAGAGAGAATCGAACTGTAGAGACGACGAGGGTGATTATGATGATAAGATAAAACTAAATTTCACGATAAAGCTGACATACAAGAGACAAAGCTTGTGCATGTATATAACTACAAGCCAATATGGTCGTATTCTTACGGAGTCCAGAGACTCTGAAGACCTTAACTGCATGCTTTATTCGGTTGTTCGAGATGATGTGCAATCGGCTTAGAGTTTGTTATACTTTTCGTACTTACCATTCATAAAAACAGGAAGACTAGTTTTGTAATACGGTAGGCTACTTTATTTTTTGCATACATATTTCGTGATATGGCTCGGGAATCTCTGTCTATCTATCTATTGCCAGAAGCCTTAATCCCGTAAGGGGTGGCCACAAACAAATCGCCTCCATGTCGCCCTGTCCCCCGTCATTTCACTGCCCTGCTTCCAGCTCACACCCCCCTCTCTCGTATGCCTCTCCACTCCATCCCTCCATCTCATCCTTGACCTCCCCCTCCCTCTCCTCCCCTCCAACTCACTCACATACAGTCTCCTCGTCAGTCTCTCGCTCTCCATCCTCCCCATATGGCCAAACCATCTCCATGTATTTCTCCTAACGCTTTCTATCACATCCACATCTACACCACAACTCTCCTTCACTTCCTTATTCGCCAGTTTGTCTCTCCATGTGACTCATCATGCTCCTCTCAAATAACTCATTTCCACTTCTCTCACACTTGACTTCTGTCTCTCCAACAAGGTCCAATCTTCACTTCCATATGTTAGGGTTGATATCACAATGCAGTACTGTCATGCAGCAACTTTTTTTTACTTCCCTGCTCGCTTCCCTGTTTCTTATCACTGTTTTCAATGAGCCAGCAACCTTTCTTCCTTGCTGTACCCTTTCGGGAATCAGTGGGTGTGAATTATGGGTGAATTATTATTTAGTTGTCCATTTTACTTGACCCGTTACTGATTATTCTCTAGTGTCCATGCTCTTTCATTCTTTGTTTTCTGGATCCTATCTCATCCTATCCTTGGGTGGGAGGGAGGGGTTAGGATGACGCTTTACTAATATTTTGATCTCTTCCTGGAATTAGATAGTATAGTTTCTCTCAAACAAACAGTATCAAAGAACCATTAGGTGCGTTGGTGATTTTTTTATACTCTTTTGACATATTTTCTGTTCTATCATTTATCAATGAGTCATATACCACCCCAGATTTGTCGCTTATTAGACCAACTATACATTGTTAACAGCTTAGTGAAAAAAAAAAATGCTCCAAGGTCGCATTTACAAGTATAAAGCATTCCATTTAATTTCCAGGGTGGTTTAGTCTCCATTACATTTACTGGTTACCATAGATCGTTTGTTTTCCGTGTTTGCCACTGTAATATTCACTCTGGTTCAGAAATTAAGTTTGTATATATATATATATATCTATCTATCTATCTATCTATCTATATATATATATATATATATATATATATATATATATATATATATATATATATATAGAGTTTGTGTGTGACTGAAGATAAAACTATAAAGACGTAATCTTTTGCAACTCTTACTCTCAGAAAAGTTATAAATACCGTCCTCAGGCCCAAATCATCGACCTTATTGTAAGCTGAGGTCCACTTTCACGGGACCAAAGCATATCATCTGTTGTGATCTATGTAAGCAGCAAACCAGTACCTGCATGCAAGGTTCTCACGATCTCATAATACCAGCGTGGTGAGGTTGGAAACTCCTTAGTCTCTCATCTGATGGATTCGGGATAAATCCTTTGGAGGTAAGGCTTGAGATGTTAGAAATCAGAAAGGTCAGGTCCCACGGCCAGTGAGATAAGAGACTAGTTTTGAGGTGGAAAGAGTGTGCCTTTAAACATTTCATTACGACTGAGGGCGAAGCTCTCGCGAGTCTCTCGTCAGGTAGTGGCATTTTCTTACAGATGAGCCACCCGACCCGGCCCGGCTCGGCCCGATCGTAACGTTTTTCAGAAGCTTGTATCTCAGCAACCATGGGGTCGATCACTGCGTAATATGCACCATATGATAGCCAAGTTCTTTATTATTTGTTTTTGACAGGTTTCATCACACCCAGGCGGTGCACATAGCACGTGACACGCGCCAAATGCAGCATGTCGAAAATCTTCAAAAGAGGGCCACGGGTCAGTTTGTCGTAAAAACATGAATCTTGGTACAGTAGGTAGATAGCCATCAATATACTCTAGGCATCCCCGGGGTGTAAGCTTACATTTGATTGTTTTCGGATTTAAACGCCCTCGCTCGGACGTCGGTGACATAGGCGTTTTACTGGTTATACTCGCTATTAATTTGAAAAAGAATACAATAGTGCTTAGAGAAAAAGACATATGCGAATGGTATTGTATTATTGAAAAATTTTACAAGAAAAAAAAAGATAGATAGATACGTCAAAATTCCACCAATCAAAAGTGATTATTAAGCACTTCCGATTCTACAAGAGCGTAAATGTTTTTATTAATTTTTATATATAAATTTTAGATTTGTTGGTGCGGATGTACAGTCTCGGACATTAATATCGACCCACTTTCCTATAAAACGCGAAATAGTGAGGAGTTAATTTAAAATCTCAGATAAGCAATGGTTAGAGGTCAAAATTCCTTTAAGACTGATATGTAAGAATCTGATTATGGTTCGATTTAAAATTGGATCATAATTGTCATCAACTTTACATTTAGCAGGGAAAATATCTAGTTGCACCTTGAAAGACATCATCACTTTGTTCATCACTCTTTTGTGTGTGTGTGTGTGTGTGTGTGTGTGTGTGTGTGTGTGTGTGTGTGTGTGTGTGTGTGTGTGTTACAAATAGGCTAATAGGATTAAGAAACAGGAATAAGCGCAAAAGACTGAGGCCTGACGTCAGGAAGCCCAGTGAAAGTAGGTCGTAACTACATTCACATACCATGCACAAGGCCCTGCAAAAATCATCTTATAATTATTTCTGATTTGCTATGGGTCAAAGCATACGTTTTACACACTCGGATAATTTTCCTAATCTTATTAAGAGAGAATTTTTCGTATTAAATGTTTAGATGTAGCCTTCACTAACCCATTAACTCTTAGAGATCCTTGCTTAACTGAACAACGTCTTCCGGAAACATCAATCATTTAATACAAAAGACTTCATGGCAGTTATGTGGTTCATAAACTGTCTTGTGCGTTTTGTAAATTCTTTTGAAAATCTTCAGAGAAAATTTTCGTAC
The DNA here is from genome assembly GCF_032717465.1 of Coenobita brevimanus. NCBI lineage: Eukaryota > Metazoa > Arthropoda > Malacostraca > Decapoda > Coenobitidae > Coenobita > Coenobita brevimanus. The sequence goes on along the minus strand of NC_136966.1, from coordinate 2,255,316 downwards.
TGCAATGGTAATATATTGCCTTCGTTATCCTCTCCATTTTCAAAAGTCCTTCCTTAGTTGAAGAAAATCGTCTGGAAACAGCAAGATAATAACAAAATGTGCCTTGGTAGTGAAGGGGTTTATTGTCTGCCTCACGCCTCCAGCTCTTTTTTTTTATCTTTTCTTTTTTTTTGTCCTTTTACCCTATTATTCCTCTGGAACATTTTCTTTAAAACCTGTGTAACATGGAGAGCTGAGAGTGGCTGGCGGGTAAATGTGGATGTGGCAGATGTGGCTGTGTTAAGGTCAGAAGTGTGGGAGTGCCGGGGGGGGGGGAGGGCAAGGGTGTGACTGCGACTGGCTGTGGGTGCCAATGGTGTGCGTGTGACAGATACAGCTATGATAAGGTCATGTGCGGAGGTGTGTAAGTGGTGTGGGTACAACTGGTGCGTGTGTCATTGGTGTGTGTGTAACTGGTATAGGTGCATCTGGTGTGCGTGTAAGTGGTGTGGGTGTAATTGGTGTGGGTGTACCTAGCGTAGAACTTGCTAGTAAAGCTGTATTAAGTGTCAAGCAGACGTGGAGCGAGCATGGATGTGGTATATTTATAAAAAAATATGTCAGATGCGATGTGTAATATTGCTCTGAGTGTGGATGTGGGTGTTAAAAAGTGTGGATGCAGTAAGTTTAGAAGGCACTGCGTGGGGAGCAGTGGATACGGATGAGCTAATGGCTGTAAGTTTGGGAGGTTTAGGTTTCAATGTTGTCAGTTTTCTGGGCATTTGTGTAGTGTAGGATGAAATGTATGGATACAGTGGATGTGGATGTAAAATGTGTAAAGTAACGAGTGTGGATGTGCAGTGGATATGGAGGTATCATTGGTATTACTGCGTTTAATGTGGCTTTGGGTGACTTGGATGTATGTGTGGGTGTGGATATAATTAGTGGTGATGTAGTGTGGGGAGAAATAGTGTGGATGTATAATGATATGGATTTGGGAGGTACGGATATCTGTTGTTGTTATCCGTAGTGTTGATACAAAGATGCCTTTAGTTTGTGAGGTGGAGAGAATTTCAGAATCTCAGATACTTGTGAATTACTGTGTGATCCAGTCACTAGGAATGTTTTTGGAAATATTCTCCTTTTATGCTTCTTTGCTTCTGAACTCTAGCTCACTCCACCTCTTGGTCGGGATTTAGGGCTGTGGTGGGGGGGGGGCATCGGCGGCGGCATGAACTTGACAGGCAAAGTGCGTAAAGCTTGTGAAAAGTGTGGTGTATTGAATGTGGGTGTGAGTAGATGTACCCCCCTCCCTCCCAAGAAAAAAAAAAAGATGAAATATAATGGATATCATTGCAGTTGGTGTGAGTGTAGGTGGGGGTACAGAGTGGGTATACTGGATGTGGATGAGGTAGGGTGTGGGTGTAGGTTCCTGGGCCTGGATGAAGAGATGAACGTGGAATGTTGGATGTGACTGTAACGAGATGGATTTGGGGTAGTCGTGAATATGTAGGGATGTGATGGGTAAAACTGGATGTGTGTGTGTGTGTGTGTGTGTGTGTGTGTGTGTGTGTGTGTGTGTGTGTGTGTGTGTGTGTGTGTGTGTGTGTGTGTTTGGAGAAACAACACGTATGCGTTATATAGCAATCTGTCCTCACTCTTTCTCTCTCTCTCTCTCTCTCTCTCTGCACCTTGGTAGTCATAGAAATGGCTAAAATCAACCCGCAAAAGAAGTCTATAAATATGCGTGCGACAGGTGTAGATAAGGTGAGTACGTAGAGTCTGGGTATTGATGATGTAAGTGTGAAGGGTACATTTGTGCTATGTAGGGATACTAAAGGTGTAAGAGACAGATAGGTTATAGCTGTAAGTGTGCAAAATGAAGAGTATGGGTGCAAATATTTAAAAGGAGGGTGTAGTTTATAACTGTGTGTGGAGGGTAAGATTTGAGTAAGGTAGAGTGTGGATGTGAGGTATAGGTTAGGAAGATTGTGTGGATGTGGATGTGAAATGCTGACATTAGTGTGGCAGACTGTGTTGTGATGGTGTGGGTATGGTAGTAGGGGTTGTAGAGGCGAGTGTATCATATGAAGTGTAGTAATAAATGTCAGTGTAATCGTCTCATTCAATGCGGCTTAAGAGATTTCTAACACCCCTTCCTTAGCGATTTGGTCTACACATTAGGCCTCCATAACCTCTTGTAGGATACAGATGAAAGATATATCTATATGAAAAATATATAATAACACTCAAGAAGTGCTAATGTGTGTGTGTGTGTGTGTGTGTGTGTGTGTGGCTATTGTGGGCATGAGTGTGAGTGTGCACGTGGGTGTAGGTGTGAGCATGGGTGTGGTGTAGGAAGTGAATGTGAGTGTGGGAGGCAGGAGGATGTGAACGGACAGGTGTGCATTAATCCTCCCGAGGTCGGTTTATGTGTGTGGTCGCTGTGAGCCATGTAGCACAGTACCCAGGGGGATGAAGAGAAATGAGGAGGAATATTAGGAGGAGCAGGAGGAGGAGAAGGAAAAGAAGAGGAAGGGACAAGGAAGGAAGAACGAAAGAATGAAGAAAGAAAAAGCTTAGCGAAGGAGGGGCAGGAAAGAGGGAGATGAAAAGGAGGTGGAGGGGGTGATAAAAGAAAGAGAAAAGGAAGAAAGAGAAAAGGGGGAGTAGGATGACAGAACGGTTGGATGAAGAGGAAACGAACACATACCGTACTCATCTAGGAGGAGTACAAAGGAAAGCAAGCAGCAACAGGCCTGTTGGTCCTTTCGCGGCTGTTTGGTATAAGGAAGGTTATAACTATCAAAGCTCTTCTATCTGTTAAAGACAAGGATAGAAAAGCAGGAAGGCTTCCCCAACCTACCAAAGAAAAAGAATAAAGGAAGGAAGATAACGAGGTACAGTACATTTTGGGGGACTGTAGAAGTAAGAGTTGAAGGAAGGGAGGAAGAGAGGGAGGAGGAAGAATACGAAGAGCAAAAGGGTGATGATGATGAGGTGGCGAATGACGAGGAGGAGGAACAGGTAATCACAGACTTAGGAGGAGAAGGATGATAGAGGCACGTTAGATGTAAGTTTGGCAGCATTAAGATGGAACAAAGAATTACAATAGGACTTACTGCAGGTCACTGATAGAGAGCAAGTATTATTTAACCCTTTCCCCACGGTGACTGATATTTTATTTTATTCATGCTCTCTTTAGACAGTTTAATGGAGTAATGATGACTGTTTTAGAACTGGAAATGTTGGCTGTTGTCTTCATCATTAACTGCCGTAGTCCTGTACATCAATAAAGTTGTGAAGGAGAAAGTATAGTCCACGAATGCGGCAACAGGAACGGACATGTAATGGAATATGGACCGGTAAAGAATGAAGGATAATAGATGATCAGGGAATACTTACGTTCATTCAACGTATATGGAGGAATTTGTAGTTGGACTTGAAAAAAAAAAAAAAAAATGTTGATCAGGGGTTCCAAAATGGGGGAACTTTCTTCCTGAGGGTAAATCTGGACATTGAAGGGAGGAATAAACGTACCAAAATGGTAAATATACTCGTTTTTAAGTGTTGTTGGGTATAGATTTGATATATATTATGGTCCAATGCTCTTTGGCTTTTACTTTGGCTTCTTAGAGTAAGGTCGGAATTAAGGTCATCATGTAATTTTCATGCATCTAGACTTCTTGCCGTTAGATCGTACTACTAAATGGAGGCGAATAACTTTAAAATCTAGACTTATTTAAAATAACTCCCGAATGGGGAGGAGAAATTGTTACTTTGGGAATTGTGGGGGAGCGGGGATTCATCATAGATTTTCTGACAAAAGTAGGGAATTACCGTGAAAGGCTTGGGAACCTCTGTTGCAAATGAATAGGAATGGTTGAAGTGGAGGTAACTGGACTATGAATATATTATTAATGAATGTGCACTGAGACTAAATTGTTAAAGGTGAACAGGGATTTACTTTCATGGAGAACTTATAGCCACTGAAACACTAAATGTTGCTGTTGTTGTTTTGGCCCCAGGCTCATCTGTAACGGGAACTCGATGGACTGAAAGTTAAAGCTGCCCCTCTCCTGCGGTCCACCATCCTCCTTTGGGGGGGACAGGGAGGGAAGAGAGGGACGCTTGTATAACCTAGTATCTCTGCCACTCGGCTCTATTGGTACTATAAGGCGTCTCTCTCCAGTAATCATACCAAAATAAAAACCGGCTATAATGTCAGCAGCAGGTACACACACACACACACACACACACACACACACACACATTATATATATATATATATATATATATATATATATATATATATATATATATATATATATATATATATATATACAGGGTGTAACGCGACGTATGACAAAAACTTACACCAATGATCAATCATGCAATTTTAAGTATATTTTGTTCCATAACATATACTCTCTGCGACCCCAGTTCAGTACCCAGCATTCGGCTTTTAAGTGTTAAAGTTTGGTGGGTAGCATGCGCCATTGGGTGGGAGCTTCGCAGGGCGACGGGAGACGAGTATTATTAGCTCATACTGTACTGTACATAAAAATACCATTTCCTATCAGTACAAACGAGTTTTAAGAAGAAACTTTACGTAGTCTATTGATTCTTTAACATCAAGTCATGCATTCATGCAATTCTTTTGCACAAATCGACTGTAATTAAGGATTAAATTCAAAATTTTATGGCTTGCAAGGGAGAAGGGAGGGAGGGAGGACAGGCTGGTGTGTTGTTGCCAGTTATGTAATATTTGGTTTGTAGAATGTTGCTACCAGCATTATCATAACATCCACAGCTCACTCAGTGAAAGAGCATTACTGTACTGAGTGACTAGCATCACTTTAAGTCAGGAGTAATATTATTATTCATTAAAATTTTTCTGCTGCAAGTAAACGTGGCACCATTTTTTTCATATGATGTTGACGTGAGAACAGTGACACAGGATTGCCAATGTAATGGCTATGTAGCTAGACCTATTTTTTGCTTCTACTTGCGGCACTAACAACTGGTAACATGATATCTAGCTACATTCTGGATATTTTTGCCATTTTTAGGTGATATTCTAGAGATTTTATCGTATTTTCTAGCGATGTTTTGCGGTGTTTATTATCTAGCGACATTCTAGCAAGTTTTCAGGACTAAACTAGCGAGATTGATGATAAGGACTTGGCAACCCTGCGTCCACTGTCATTTGAACGGGAACATTTGCAGGGGAGGCACACACTTCAAATACTGTTCTCTTTGTTCTGTTGTTCACCGGGTTCAGCTTCACATGTTCATTAAACAGCATGCCACTTACGTACAGCAATGAAGAATATGGAGATATCAAGTATTTTTTTACGTATTCTGCGATGGTAATGCCAGTCCGTAGAGAGGAATACGGGTGGAGATACCCAATGGTGCCACGTTTACTTGAAGCAGAAAAATTGTGATACATAAAATTCTTCCTGACGAAGTGAGGCTAATCTTCCTTTAGAATAACGTTTTTTTCACCGAATGAGCTGTGGATGTTATGATAATGCTGGTAGCAACATTCTACAAACCAAATATTACAAACTGGCAACAACACACCAGCCTGTCCTCCCTCCCTCCCTACTCCCTTGCAAGCCAAAAAATTTTGAATTTAATCCTTAATTACAGTCGATTTGTGCAAAAGAATTGCATGAATGCATGACTTGATGTTAAAGAATCAATAGACCACGTAAAGTTTCTTCTTAAAACTCGTGTGTACTGATAGGATATGGGATTTTCATGTACAGTGCAGTGTAAGCTAATACTCGTCTCCCGTCGCCCTGCCAAGCTCTCGCCCAATGGCACATGCAAGGCACGAAGCTACTCCACAAAACAGCCGAATGCTGGGTACTAATATGGGGTCGCAGAGAGCATATATTTATAGAACAAAATATACTCAAAATTACATGATAGATCATTGGTGTAAGTTTTTGTCATACGTCGCGTTACACCCTTTATATATATATATATATATATATATATATATATATATATATATATATATATATATATATAGATATAGATATATATAGATAATTTATATTGTATATATATAAATAGAGAGAGAGCGAGAGAGAGCCTCTGTGGTACAGTGGTAGTGTGTGCGTTTCGCACGCTAGTGAGCGCGGGTTTGCCTCCCGCCAGAGTTGTAAAAACTTTGGGAAGCGTTCACCAGGCCACTTGTTACTTTGGAGGACACAAGGGGTGCTGTGGTTGAACCAGTGTCGCATACTAGCATGCTTGCTCCCAGTCTGCTTAAGGCGGGCCGATTACACTTGGTTCACAGACTACACACACATCCAAAGCTACTACAACACTACAATTACACTCACAAGCACTTCTTACCCCGCATACAGTCTCTACCAGACAACCTAAGCCACTGGGTAGAGATACATTGGCTGTATCGTCCCTGCTTCGGCAGGGATAGGCCGGTCCTGCAGTGGATCTCAACGACTGATGATATATATATATATATATATATATATATATATATATATATATATATATATATATATATATACCGAAATCACCAGAACATGGCAAAGCTTTAGCAACTTCCTAGAATAGTTATCGATATAGTTATAGCCCTCTGAAGGTAACGTTTGCCACGTAATGCCTTGCTCCCTACCTGCTGCCATTTCGGTATCATACATCATTCTCTCTTACAAGGCACAGTATATTCAGTTACTCCGTGCAAAACCAAGCCGGTACTGTATTCTCTATCATATTTTTTTATTATTATTTCCTCGCCCGGGACTGAGTCCAGCGAGGTATTGTTTTTGGTAGAGTTTCTTTGTTTGTTTGTTTGTTAGCAACATTATGGAAAAACGGCTGAATGAGATTACATGAAACTTTCAGGATATGTGGGCACTGTTCTTAGAAGAAAGTAATTAAATTTTGGAGGTAATCGAGTGGACCTGAAAGATCAAAATCAAGGTCACCGATTTTCAGAGGGCTATAACTTGAAACCGGTTGAAGCTAGAGATATATACTATTAGCAGCATACAGGACCTCCCATATGGGCTTTCATTTCTTACCAAGATCTTTGACCTTGAGTGACCCTGAAAGGTCAAACTCAAGGTCACGGATATTCAGGGGCTATTACTCGAAACTGGTTGCAGATAGATATTTATCAACATTTTGGAAGTCATATATGGGCTTGTAATTGGTACAATGACCTTTGACCTTAAGTGATAGTGAGAGGCCAAACTCAAGGTCACGGATATTCAGAGGGCCATAATTCAAAACTGGTTGAAGATAGAGACTCTGTATTTATTAGTATTATCAAGTTATTGGAAGTCTGATATGGTCTTTCATTTGGCGAGGTTTGTTGTGCCTGACACCACTTGTTTATTTATTTAGCTACCTATTTACAGTACGGTATTTAGTTATTTATGGCTGACATCAGGCATTATACAGCTTATGTAAACCTCGCATCATATAGAGGCTAAAGACTACGGATCATAATTTAAAAAAAAGCTGAACCCGAAATCAAATATTCGTGAATCAGAATGTTAAACACGCGGGTAAAATTAAAGGACACCACAAAGCTGAATTTCGAAAAAGCTTTGCCTCTGTAGAGCCAAAAGTTCAGAGAGGGACACGTTGTGGCAATCATCATTATGCCAAAACCCAGCACAACACATTAATTTTAAGTGGTAATAAAGTTCAAACAGCTACATAAACCCAGAGAGGTCATAAGCCAGCTGGTCGGGTGTGTGGTGTTTGGCTCCATAATTGTCACTCATGAAGGCAACGCCATGACACTGTACCTCCGCTGTGCCTCATTTCCATTGCGTCCTGGCGTATTGTCACATCTGCACAGTAATGCAGCTGGCACCTGAGAGGATGCCCAGACTGCACAGTAATGCAGCTGGCACCTGAGAGGATGCCCAGACTGCACAGTAATGTAGCAGACACCCGAGAGGATGCCCAGACTGCACAGTAATGCAGCTGGCACCTGAGAGGATGCCCAGACTGCACAGTAATGCAGCTGGCACCTGAGAGGATGCCCAGACTGCACAGTAATGCATCTGGCACCTGAGAGGATGCCCAGACTGCACAGTAATGTAGCAGACACCCGAGAGGATGCCCAGACTGCACAGTAATGTAGCAGACACCCGAGAGGATGCCCAGACTGCACAGTAATGTAGCAGACACCCGAGAGGATGCCCAGACTGCACAGTAATGTAGCAGACACCCGAGAGGATGCCCAGACTGCACAGTAATGTAGCAGACACCCGAGAGGATGCCCAGACTGCACAGTAATGTAGCAGACACCCGAGAGGATGCCCAGACTGCACAGTAATGCAGCTGGCACCTGAGAGGATGCCCACACAGCAGAGTCAGCACAGCGATGCAGCAGACACCCGAGAGGATGCCCAGACAGCAGAGATGCACAGTGATGCAGTAGACATCTGAGAGGATCCCCAGACAGCACAGCGACGCAGCAGACACCAGAGGGGATGCCCACCGCCCAGACAACAGAGACAGCACACCACAACTCTGACCTTGACCCGTGACCTTGACCCTTGATCGATCTTCACCAAAACTGAATTGCAGCATGTCATCACACACAATGTATGTGACAATTTTCATCGAAAATGTACCGGACCTTAGCAATTTAATAGTATACACATATACACACACACACACACACTGACACACACACACACACACACACACACACACACACACACACACATATATATATATATATATATATATATATATATATATATATATATATATATATATTCGTCACACAATGTGACACTTTTGATCAAAATTTGACCAGACTTTGCTGAGATAGTTTGTTCGTACATACCTGCCTACCTACCTACATATATACATACATACAGTGTATGTGGCAATTTTGATCTATTTTGGATCAAGCATTGTTAAGACAGATTGTCAGTATACATACATACACACATACACATTTATATACATACATAAAAAACAAGCATATGTTTGCATTTGTTTATTCATACATACATACATGCATGCATATATACATACATACATACATGTATACGTACATACATACATGCATAGATACATATATACAGTACATTACAGACATACATACACATACACACAAATACACACATACTCATATACATATATGCAATCATACATACTGACGATTACAATAGCTACGGTACACCTTTGGCGTCGCTAACATTGTGAAGCAAGATTTACTGAAGGAAGAAGTGTGTCCGAGGAGTAAAGACAGTGGTAGGTGGGACACTTGTGAGTACGCGTAAAAAAGAAAAAAAAAATGATCAGCGTCTTTTTATGACACTGACAACTGCGATGAAACTGCAACATTTAAAGAGGAACAAATGACGAGTGTGGGAGAGGGAAAGGAATTACACTGGGCGGCCAGTTAACTCTTTTTCTGCAGATGTAATATTTGGCATTGTATTCAGGCTGGCACCACGGGATCTTCTTTAACTGATGGGAAAAATAGTTACCAAAGACTTGTAAAAAAAAAAAAAAATGAGTAATCCTTTCTCAGTTATTGTTACCCGTTAAAGTTATATTTTGTCTAAAGCAAGTTTTTTTCGGTTCTTCAAGGGAAAGTCTATCAGAGTTATCTCAAATTCTTAATATACAAAGGATTACTGAGACGTGATATGAAAAATAATAAGTTAAAGAAAGAGGTGCTGTAACGTTTCCTATATCAGCAGGAATACCGCTTCTTGTTTACATTTCCAACACTTGCCAATATTGCTACTGTCATGGTTATCTTAGTGTCGTATTCTAGATCATTGAGGGAGTCGTTGGACCTACTTCTGAATGATTTTTTTCCGCACAGTGTACTCTAAGGTTCTCTTGTATAAAAAAAAATCAACATACAAGAGAATATTGAAGTGTGGTGTGCAGGGCAAGCGTCAAGAAAGTGTTATAGTTGTTCGCTGAGTTAATGTCATAAATTAATGTGACTAGAGTTTTCGTTTTACCTCTTCCTTAGCGATTTTTTCTGACCGTTCCACCATCGCTTCTCGTATGTTACTGATGAAAATTAAGTTTGTATTAAAGCAATGTAAATAATGGAAAACAAAATGGTAAGGTAATATAGGCAAAATAAATCACTAAGTACGCGATGCTACGATTACTGGTGGGTCACATTAGCCCTGGATGACAACACACGGCTTATTTACACATTGTACGGCAGGACATTACTTGAACATTTTATATCATCACAAGACTACTGACTGAATTAAGGAAAACCCATAATCTGAAAACAGGAACTGGGCAAGAATTAAGGAACCAGAAAAACAATGCTTAGGAGTTATTCTGCGCGCGCACACACACACACACACACACACACACACACACACAAATAGTTCATGCTATATATTCGACTCCCTTTTCCCCTCGCTAACACACACACACACACACACACACACACACACACAAATAGTTCATGCTATATATTCGACTCCCTTTTCCCCTCGCTAACACACACACACACAGACGGGGAGGGTTTTTCCTAGATAGAACAGTAAGATATAGCCATTAACCCCTTTAGTGGCAGATGCCATTTTCTAACTTGAATATAATCAACTGGAAAGATTCTTAAAAACTGAGGAGTTATGTAGCTTTTGTTACACACTTCATTAAAGAGGAATTTTCATCCATTCATCCATCCATCATCCAGTCTTATGTTGCCCCATGAAGAGCGTAGGAGGCCGGAGCTTGGCAAGTTGGTTCTGACATTTAAGATGAGAGTGAGGGGAATTTTCTAAGTAAAATATAATGATCTATGGACTACTCATACAGTATATAAATAACGTCCCCGGACTGAAAAGATTAGCCTGACATTTCCCCTGCCCCGTTTTTTAAAAGATTTACGTCCGGGTTCGGGAAGAGTCTATCTATCTATCTATCTATAGCCCGACGCCCTAATCCCGCAAAGGGTGGCCGCAGACAAAACGCCTCCAAGTCACTCTGTCACCCACCATTTGACTCCCCTCCCCCCAACTCACCCCCCCCTCCCTCATATACCTCTCAACTCCATCCCTCCACCTCATCCTCGGTCTACCCCTCCCTCTCCCTCCCTCCACCTCACCTACATACACCCTCTTAGTCAGTCTTTCATTCTCCATTCTCTCCACATGTCCAAACCACCTCAGTGTATTTCTCCTAATCTTTTCAACCACATCCACATCTACCCCACAACGTTCCTTCACTTCTTCATTCGTCAACCTGTCCCTCCACGTCACTCCACATGCTCCTCTCAAGTAACTCATTTCCACTGCTCTCACTCTTGACTTGTTCCCCTCTTGCAATGTCCACGCCTCGCTTCCATACGTCAGGGTAGGGATCACAATACCATCATGCAGTGACTTCTTAACTTCCATACTCACCTCCCTATTTCTCAAGATCTAAAAGAAAGTACGCTGAGTGATTACCAGCATGCATTTCCTGTGTGTTCCTGTGACACAGACGGAGCTGCTGCCAAGGCTGGTGCAGAGTCACTGACTAGAGGCGAATAAAACTGTGAAGGAGTAGATGCTGAAAAGGATAAATGGTGTTAACTAGGTTTGTGATAACACGCTTGATGACTCTCGCATAAAAGTAAAGTAAGATCTGTAATTATCATCATCATTATCGTCACCAAGATCATCATCATTATGAGCATGCATCTTCTTATCGTGACCATCATCGTCATCAGGATTGTCGTCACCATCATCAACATCAACAACATCACCCTAAGAATATTTCCATCGTCATAATTGGGATAAATAGGATCTAACAACAATAAGTGTGAAGGAAATCACCTTTATAAGTGTCAATGTTTTCGTCAATGTCCTGATTCATTCACCATGGGGTCCCTCACCCTTAAGTCCAATAGGTTAATTTTTGGACATTTATCTTTGCTACTCCCCGACGATTATACTCAGACCAAGAGACTTTTTTTTTTTTTTTTTTTTTTTTTAATATTCGGAGTTGCATACTCCTATATATTTTTTAAATACCCTCATTACGAGAGGTCTTTCATCAACTGAGTAAAATCGTCTGGTGATGTCCTGGTCAAAATGAAAAATACGTCATGGGACTTAAGGGGATTAACATTTCAGCCTGAGCACGGCAACTGAATTTTCTTACTTCCTCCAGGAAGACTGTATTAAGCGTAGAGAAGACCTCTTGTAGCGATGGGGTTAAGGAAGACTCTATCAAACCTCCCCACTGCCCAAAGTTTATCATAATATCAATAAAACTGTAGGTAGAGAGAACAAATTAAAAATTATGTTATCTGACTAAACTAATTACAGAAAAGAAAAATCGTGTTAACAACTCATCATGGAACTCTTAAATGAATCTGGGTCTGTATATAAGGTATTAGCAATATCGAAATATTTTTTTCTTTTCCACAGCGTGGAAACTGAAATATCCTTTGCAATTTTCTTTTCATATTGAGATGGATTGCTTCATGAAGTGTTCATCCTTTCCTGTAAATTTTTCATTTATGCATTTAGTACTTCATGGTGGTCCGTCTCTTTTGTCTGCCGTCTTTGGATGAAGAGATTGATGGTGCGTGCATGTGTGTGTGTGTGTGTGTGTGTGTGTGTGTGTGTGTGTGTGTCCTCATATATATGTAAAATCGTGTGAAGATAATCATACCAGAAAAATGAAACTTTCAAACGAAAGGTGTTAAGTATAATTCATTGTCATTATATTCTGTACATTCTCACATCCTTTATACAGTCGGGGCAAAATTTCGTCTAATATTTCAGCTCTTCTGCTTCACATCTTACTTTGTGGACTAATACTCTTGAAGTGAGAAACACTTGCTATGTTTCTCAGCGCATAAGTGATTCTAATTGGTATGATTCTACAGGAACAAAAGCGACACACAACCTAAGTAGACGCAGTGGAATAGTGGGCAGACTTTTGTCCCTGACTTTACATCTCACTTTAAAGCCAGTTTCTTCACTCAGCGTATCTAATTACCTCCATTCACCATCACCTCTCCTCCTCGTCCTCTCTATCCCGTACTTTTCAACCTTTCCTACTTCGGTTCACACCCTTCCCTTCACAACACATTTCTCTTTGCACATCCCTAGGTCACGCTCCTTTATCCCTCCACTCTCATTTCCTCTCTCAGTCTATATCTATACGTTTATTATTATCTCGTTTCCAGTCTTCTTTCTCTTCTCCTCATTTTCTCTTGCTATCTCTTCTTATTGCCTCCCCTTAATTTCCATTTCACATTCCCCCCCACCAGGGCAACTTGCTCAGTAATCATCACCTCCTGCCTTCACATTAAATTTCTTATTCTCTCCTTTCGTATCACATTTCTCTTTCTCTCGTTTCGCATTTAATTATTCATTCTCTACATTCCCATCTTATTTTTCAGTCCTTTCATATTCAGTTCCTCTCTCATCTCTCTCATTTCCAATCTCCTTTTCACTGGCTTCTCACGTTTTCCCCCTCTCCTTCCTTCCTTTTATCCTTCCTTCCCCCTCCATTCCTCCCTCCTCTCTCCCTCTTCCCTCCCACCCATCCGTGACTAAATTGCTTTCCACAGATCACTTTACTCCTCAATCTGAGAGGGAGGTAGAGAGGAATGAGTGAGAGGGGGTGTGCAGGGGGAGAAAGTGAAATGATGCGGGTGGGATGAAGAAGGGATGTGGATGAAATAGAAAGAAAAAATGAGGGGTGGGAGACATTAAAAAGAGGGATAAAGGGGTAGGGAGAAGAAATTGTGAGAAAAGGGAGAGTGAGTAGAATGACTGAGAGTGCGATGAGGGAGGGAGAAAGAGATAGTGATAATGATATAAGAGGAAAGGAAGTGAGAGAGGGAGAGGGAGGATTGCAATATGAGAGCAGTGAGATGAAAAGTTCGGGAGTGTGGGATGGAGAAGGGTGAGAAGGAAGTAACAGAGATAATTCTTTTTATTTTAGTATTGCTACTTGAATTATTTTGGAGAAGGAGTAAGGTGAAGGCAAGAAGCCATGAAAAAAAAAAAAAATGACAGGCGAGTTGGCGTAGACTTTTCAGAAGTTGAAGTCTAGCCCAGGATGGAGACGAAAGATGAATGGGAGGCAACAGGTGAGAGACAGGAAAGGAGGGAGAGGTAAAAAAAAAAAAAAAAAAAAAGCAAGTTGAAAAGAAAAAAAAAAAGTAACTTAAAAAATGTAAGGAAACTTGTAATGATGACGGAGAGGAGAGAGAAGTGAATATAATGTGAAGGTTATTAACCCTGTCAGTACTGCGAGACTTTTTTTTTCTTTTTAATTTGTTCTTTCCAATCCCAGGCGAGGTGCTGGAGAGGGACGCCCTCATGTGGATGCGGCGACATAACTGATTGACACAACAACATGGATATACACACACCCCTTAGGTGCTTCCCCATCACCTACAAAGGAGAATGGTGAACTGCAGAGGAAGGGCAGCATAAGCCTGCAGTCCACCGGGCTCACAGTTCAGATGAACTTAGGATCACAAGTACCACAACAGCAACTTCTACCAGGCGATTTATTCAACTTAATGGAGACGGCTTGTAGTGAAAGGGATACTGAAGACCATATCAACCCCCTCCATTCAGAGAGTCCCTCCAGAGCTAAATAAAATAGTGTAGAGATTTCAAAACCAAAATGAATTAGACGTCACTGTAGTGATGTAACTCCCATCAACATCACCGCGGCAGGAAAGGGTTTGCCAACTTCGTATCGTGAGTGTTCATAGCTATTTACATCTGAAAACATCGCCCGCACTATAACTGTAAAACCAGTATATGGAGACTATAATTTCCTTCTTTGTTTTTCGACCATGGCCGACCATCAAAAGTCCATATCTTTTCAGTCTGATGTTGTAGTATTTACTCTGCTGCAGTTACCTCACGATGTTTGTAACTGAATTCTTTTTGAACTGGAGAAGTTTAGATACAACCTTAATCAATTCCCTCCATACAATCGTTGAATAAGTCGTTCAATGTTTTTGGTGGGTTATAATGACAAATTCATTATCGGAGAGAAGGGGTAAATAAACTCGGCTTTTAGTGGTTCCTGTGGGCATTAGATGTAGGCCTATTGAAAAATGAATTTATATTATACTGGATAGATATTATTTTTACATTTTCTAATCGAAAGTACATTAGCACTGGCGCCTGTCTTCAGTGTAGGAATAAAGTAGGCTACATCCAAAATCAATGTTCTAGCCATTGATATCATGGGGTAAAGGATGGGTTTTTTAGGTTACGTGTTGTGAGTTGAACACGTATACATTGAATATATTTAGTACTTCTTATTCTTCATTTTATATTATGTACGATAGATCCGACTAATTTCTCTCCAACCTAAGTTAATGTAGGGATTTGAAAAGAGTGATCCTTTTAGAGGTAATAGGCTAAGAAAGTATAACGGAACAATTTCACGATAAAAATGATACTACCACACGTTAGCTGCTGTGTTACAAGACCCCACCAACAAGTCAGAAATACACGCCTGTTAATACAATCACCAGTTCTGAGTATTTTGTTTAGGTGTGTGTGTGTGTGTGTGTGTGTGTGTGTGTCAGTTCATACGTGAATGTATATTTGTGCTTTTGTGTGTCAGAATCCGTACATGTATGAAGGAATGTATATATGTATGTATGGATGTATGTATGTGCTTCAGTCTGTGTCTGGGTGTGGGTGGGTGTCTCCGCGAACCTGTTTTTAATCTCCCTCCCCTTTACTCATCTGTGACCAGCTCAGGCTCACCCGGCAGCAGTTAAGAGAGTGACGACTGTGTTATGACTCTCCTAAAACCCAGGGCGAGAAAGTGCCTCGAGGTAAATAAGGACCCACAAGAAAATATACACAGAAAAAAGTTGGACATGCAACAAGAGTAACAGGTGATTTATAGTGAGCTGTAAAAAGATAATAAAATGAAAGTACGTTTATAATGATCCATGAAAGGGGAAACAAAACATATAAAAATGGAAATGTACCTAAATAAAAATGGATAATAATGACATGTAAGAGGACAAAAAAGAACACTACCAACAGGGGTCATGGATAAAGAACAGGGATCAAGGAATACGAACTGGAAATCACAAAACATGTGTAACTAATGCCAGTAAAGTGCGCTTTGTGGGTGCGTGACGAGCGAGCGAGCGCCATGTTACCACAGCTTCCCTCTGATATATTATTGCCTCATGATGGTAGTTGAACAATGAAAAATATACAGGAATGAAAGACATTCTCTCACGTACGCCCACACAGACACAGAAACAAACACACACACACACACACACACACACACACACACACACACACACACACACACACACACAAAACAGATGCAGAAACACACAAGCTCCCACACAGAAGGACACACACACACACACACACACACACAAACAGGATGGAAGAAAAATGAGGCAGGTAGTAGAACCATGCCATGACAAGTATATAAACAAGATGATAAAGTTGATGTACTCAAATGTGGATGGAATGGTATCTAAATTACTAGAGATGAATGATTATGTCAGAGAAAATGAACCACAAATAATATGCCTAACTGAAACAAAATTAATACCAAGGATATCAAATGACATACTAAACTTAGAGGAATACAATATATGGAGAAGAGACAGATATTTAAAAAAAGGAGGAGGAATTATAATATTAACTAAGAAAAATCTAAAAGTCAAGGAAATAAAACTAGATATACCATCACAAGTAGAACTGATTGCAGTAGAGATCGACACATCTGAAGGTAAAGTAATTGTGGCCAATTTGTACATGCCACCCAGATCAAACACATGGGAAAGAGACGAATATGAGGACCTGGCAGAGAGTACAATTCAGAGTGTAAGATCATTGCTACATAAAATGGAAGAGAAATCGGAAAGAATTATACTAACTGGGGACTTCAATACAAATATAAATTGGAATACTCTAGATATAAATAGCCAAGAAAGCTGTTGGGACCAAAAGCTCCTGGATCTCGTACAAGAGTTTTTCTTAACGCAACATGTGAGGGAAACCACCAGAAAAAGAGGACTTGATGTACCTTCAGTGCTAGATCTAATATTTACAAGGCAAGAAAATGATATTGACAGTTTAATATATCACCCTCCACTCGGCAAAAGCGATCATGCAGTACTAAATTATAGCTTCAGGATAGCATATGACATAGTAAACAGCAACGATAGTTACAAAAAGAGCCTAAACTATAAAAAGGGAAATTATCAAGACCTAAAGAAGTATTTCTTAGAAGATGATTGGGAAAATGAGCTTAGAGAACAAGATTTAAATGCTGTATATAAAAATTTTTGTGAATTTTATGAAATAGGAGTCCAGAAGTACATCCCACAGCACAAAGAAGCAGATAAGAAAATACAGAAATGGTTCAATACAGAATGTAAAAAATAAAAAGAAAGAAGAGATTTGTTGTGGAATAGATACAGAAGACACAATAGTGAAAGGGCGTATAATAATTACAAATAGGCAAGAAACGACTATACAAGAATAAGGAGGGAAGCCCAAAAACAGTTTGAGGAGGATATAATAAATAAAAGTAGTGATTAACCAAAGCTGTTTTACAGCTATATCAGAAAGCAAAACTAAAGTAAAAGACATAATACAATCCATTACGGACGAGGGAATCACTTATACACAAGAGAAAGATATTTGTGAAGCACTAAATAAGAATTTCCAATTAGTTTTTACAGAAGAAAAAAATTTTGAGAGGGACTATGTGGAACACGCATGTCCACACATACTACCAGATATACAAATAGCAGAAAAAGTAATGCAGGAGGAGTTAAGTAGATTAGACAGAGGAAAAGCAAGTGGTCCTGATGAAATTTCATGTTGGGTATTACGAGAATGTGCAAAGGAGTTAAGTAAACCATTATTTATAATTTTCAAGAAATCCTTGAGTCAAGGTAAACTACCTGATATTTGGAAAAAAGCAAATATTGTCCCCTTATTCAAGAAAGGAAATAGACAAAATCCACTCAATTACCGACCAGTATCACTGACCAGTGTTGTAGGCAAGGTATTAGAAAAACTTATAAGAAAAGCTTGGGTAAATCATCTAGAAGAACACAGTATGTTAACAGAAAGACAGTTTGGTTTCAGAAAAGGAAAATCATGAGTTACTAATCTGTTGAGCTACTATGACAGAGTAACAAACACAGTACAGGAAAGGGAAGGATGGGTGGACAGTATCTATTTAGATTTCAAGAAAGCTTTTGACACAGTACCACACCAAAGACTTTTATGGAAACTGTACCATCAAGGAGGAATTCTAGGCAAACTGTTTTGTTGGATGCAAGACTTTCTCATAAAAAGAGAAATGAGGACAGTACTAAGAGGAAACTACTCATCATGGAAAGAAGTGACTAATGGAGTACCACAGGGTTCAGTGCTGGCACCAATCATGTTTTTAGTGTATATAAATGATATATACAGTAACACTGGAAATGAGAGCTATCTGAATATGTTTGCAGATGATGCAAAAATACAAAGGAGAATTACTAACACAGACTCTTGTAAAGAGCTACAAGAAGAGTTAAATAAACTT